>NW_027332067.1:300000-577766 GCF_048418815.1 Hemitrygon akajei
AGTTTATGCATTCTTTCCACTTAGTATATTAATTCCATAAAAGGAGGAATTTATAAATCTTTAATTTTTTTATAAAATTCAGGAGGAAAACCATCTTCTCCTGGGGATTTATTACTCTGAAGTGATTCTAAAGCTTCTTCAACCTCTTTTTATGTAAAGGGCATATCTAATCCTTTCTGTTCTTCCAAATTTAATTTTGGAAGGGTTATTTGTGATAAAAATTTATCTATCTCAGCAATCTTATTTTGTGATTCTGATTGATATAGTTCAGTATAAAAAATTTTTAAAGTTTCATTAATTTCTAAAGGTTTATAAGTAATCTTATTTGCACTTGTTCTAATTGCATTTATTGTTTTAGAAGCATGTTCTGTTTTCAGCTGCCAAGCAAGAATCTTATGTGATCTTTCACCTAATTCATAATATTTCTGTTTAGTTCTCATAATTACTTTTTCTGTACGATATGTCTGGAGTGTATTATATTGTAATTTTTTATTAACAAGTTGTTTTCGTTTTTCTTCTGTCATATATCTTTGAAATTCTTTTTCTAACTTTATATCTTTTTCCAATTGATCTATTTCTGCCATGTATACATTAATTTTAGATGTATAACTTATAATCTGACCTCTTAAATATGCTTTCATCGCTTCCCATAATAGAATTTTATCCTCAACTGAATGTAAATTCGTATCCAAAAAAAATGAATCTGTTTTTTCATAAAATCACAAAAATCTTGATGTTTTAATAAAATTGAATTAAATCTCCATCTATAGATCAATTCCTCCTTATCCATCATTATCATTGTCATTATCAAGGGGGAATGATCTGACAGTATTCTGGCTTTATATTCCACACTTTTCACTCTATCCTGAATATTTTTTGATAATAAAAAAAATCAATTCTTGAGTGAGTTTTATGTCTATTTGAATAAAATGAATAATCTCTCTCTTGGATTAATTTTTCTCCATATATCAATCAGGTTTAAATCTTTCATTAATGATAAAGTTAGTTTTATTACTTTTGATTTTGTAACGACTTTAGTTGACCTATCCAAAACTGGATCTAAACAAAAATTAAAGTCTCCACCTATTAATATTTTATCATGTGCATCAGCCAAGTTCAAAAAAAACTTCTTGTATGAATTTTGCATCATTTTCATTTGGTGCATAAATGTTCATAAGAGTCCATAATTCTGAAAAAATTTGACAATGTATAATCACATATCTCCCCACAGAATCAATTACTACATTGTGTATTTTAATTGGTAAAGTTTTATTAACCAAAATTGCAACTCCTCTCGATTTTGAATTAAATGAAGCTGCAATGACATTTCCAACCCAATCTCTCTTTAATTTCTTATGTTCTGTTTCTGTTAAATGTGTTTCTTGTAGAAAAGCTATATCTCCTTTCATTTTCTTAATATATGTTAAAACTCTTTCTTTTTACAGGTCCATTAAGTCCATTAACATTAAAACTTTAAAAAATAAGTGAATTAATCATTCATAATACCTTGGGAACTCTTTAAAATTCTCCATGTTGCTATGAGTCTCTCCCCAACCATCCAGGCAAAAAAGAAGAAAAATAGAAGAAAGATAACTAACATATTAAAAAAAAACACCCCTCCCCACTAATGTTGCAAATAAAAAGAACACAACATTACACCCCCCATTTTATGGGTCATGGCAATCACCATGATTGTATACGTGAAACTCGCAGCCATCAATCAGGAGCTCCTCCAGCTCCCCTGCAAAAAAAAAGAAAGAAAATATATTAGTGAAGAAACAAAAAAAAGTAATTAATGTCTCTACTCCCAGTTAATACTCCTCAACTATTTTTTTTCTTCTTATTCCTTATAAATGTCCGTCAAGTCCAACCTTATTTCAGTCTTCATCATTAGTCCACTTCATTTCTATAATTCTTTACTCCCCCTCGTGGATATCAGGTAGTTCTTGTACAAATTTCTCCGCTTTCCGGTAGTCAACAAAAAATCTTCTTTCTTCGTTATCCAGGAAAATTATCAATTTTGCTGGGTAGCTCAATAAAAATTTATAGCCCTTTTCCCATAAAGATTTTTTCACTGGATTAAATTCCTTCTGCCTCTTCAGAAGATCGTAACTTATGTCTGGATAAAAAAAAAACTCTTTTCCTTCCTATCATCAATGGCCCATTTCTCTTTTTAGCACCTTGAGTAGCTGCCTTCAAGATTATTTCTTTATCTTGGTACCTTAACAATTTTATCAAAATTGATCTTGGATTTTGATCTTGTTGAGGTTTTGGTCTTAAAGCTCTGTGTGCTCATTCAATTTCAATTACTTGACTTCCTTCTTTCATTTCCAAATTTTTCAGAATCCATTCTTGGAAGAATTTTATTGGATTTTCTCCCTCTGTACCTTCTATAAGACCAACAATTTTAATATTATTTCGTCTACTAGAGTTTTCAAGCGCATCTATTTTTTCCAACATCTGTTTTCTTTCTGTTGTCCAGGCAAGATTATTGTCTTCTGTCTTATCTATTCTTTCAGTATTTTCTTCCATTTTTACTTCCATCTCTTTAACTTTATTATCCATCTTCTTTTGTTTTTCCACCACATTATCAAGTGTAATCTGCATCCTTCTTATATCTGTTCTTATAGCTTTTAATTCATTCATCATATATATCAGGATATCTCTTATGTCTCCTTTAATCTCCTCCTTTTCCTCTTCTTCTTCATCTGTGTTTCCCAAAGAAACTGATTCCACTTCTGATTCACTTCCAGCCGTAGTTGGGATTTGTAGTTTTGTTAGTATCTGTTCATGCATACTTGTTTCTTCGCGCATGCGTTGTTCTTGCCGTTTCTTCTCAGAGACGGCCGACGTTGCCGCAACTTCCTGTCCCGCACCATCAGAAGTGCCATGCACTTCGCCGGGAGGAGATCCAACTTGAGTACGAGGCTTCGCCGAAACGGTTAGGCCTTTTTCCCCGCCGACTTGTGCAGTCTTCGAAGTAGTAGGTTTCTTCTGTTTCAGTTTAGGAGCCATTTCTAAATCTAAAAATGATCCTGAGTTGCTTATAAATAGATTCTAGTAGGTATTTGTTAACTCTTCTTCACTTAAACCCTATTTCATTACTTTTTACGAGGGAGCTGGATTCCCAACGTCTCGAGCCTACGTCATCACGTGACTTCCCCACCCCCCCTCCCGTTTTGGAGGTTGTTGATTGGTACTGAGGCTATGATGGTGTTGATCACTGAGCTGTAATCAATAAACAGCAGCCTGACAGAGGTATCGCTGTTGTCCAGGTGATCCAAGGCCGAGTGTAGAACCAGTGAGATTGTATCCACTGTAGACCTATTGTGGTGACAGGCAAATTGCAGCAGGTCCAGGGCCTCGCTTAGGCTGGAGTTGATTCTGGCCATGACTAACCTCTCAAAGTACTTCATCACAGTAGATGTGAGTGCAACTGGACGGTCGTCCTTCAAATTTCAAAGAAAAATTTTCATCAAGTACTTAGAGTGCCTTGTAAAAATATTCAGCCTCCAACCCTTTGATCACATACGTGAATATTACAACCAGGGATTTTGATCAATTTAACTGAGAATTTTTGTTTGTGAATCACATGCTCCTTTTTCACAGTAGAGCCCAAACAACAGGGAAAGTTGTAAAGCATGAAAAACTAAAAATTCTAAAACTGAAATGTCAGCAGTTCAAAAGCATTCATTCCCCTTTGCTCAGTGCTCAGTTGAACCATTTCCCACAGCTATTACAGCCAGTAGTCTTTTTAGATAAGTCTCTATTAACTGTGCACAATGTGACGGAGCAAGGTTTGTCCATTCCTCCTTGCAAATTTTCTCAAGCTGTGCCAGGTTAGTTGGGAGTGCTGGTGGACAGCAATCTTGACGTCTTGCCAGAGATGTTTGATGGGGTTAAGGTCAGGACTCTGACTGGGCCACTCAGGGACATCAATTGTCTTCATTTGAAGCCACTCCATTGTTTCTCTGGCAGTGTGATTTGGCTTGTTGTCCTGCTGAAAGATGAACTTCTCCCAGTTTAAGCTTTCTAGCAGAGGCTAGCAAGTTTTTAGCCAGGATCTCTCTGTATTTAACAAAATTTATCGTCCCATCAATCCTGACCAGATTTCTGGTCTCTGCTGCTGAAAATCATCTTCTTAGCATGATGGGATACCATACATTCCAGTATAGATGTGTTACCAGGCTGATGCACAATATTAGATTTATGCCTCACGTACAGCTTAGTGTTGAGGCCAAAAAGTTCCACCTTAGTCTCATCCGAACACAAGACCTTCTTCCACACCTTTACAGTTTCTGTTGTGTGACTCTTTGCAGTATTTGCAGGCAAGGATAAACTTTTTTAGCCGGGCTGCTTCTTTGCCATTCTTCCATAAATAATTGTTTTGTGCAAGCCTTTAAAGATTGTGGAGCCATGAACTTCATCTCCAGTTGCAGCCACTGATTCCTGCAGCTCACTCAGAGTGACTGTTGTTGTCACAGTAGCCTCTCTTACAAGTGCCAATCTTCTCTGGTGACTAAGTTTGGAGGGATCGCCTGACCTGGGCAGTGTGGCTGTGGTTTCGTATTTTTCCACTGTTTCACGACAGACTACACTGAGTTCTGAGGAATGTTCAGTGCCTTTGAGATGGTCTTGTACCCTTCCCCAGATTTGTGCTTCGATATTCTCACTTGTCTTGAATGCTCTTTAGTCTTCATTTTGATTTGGTCTGTTGAAAATCTACCATACTGTTGGCCTTTACTGGGAGAGGGGTATTTATTCAAATGATACTCCAATTTTCTCCATCGGCAAATGGGGTGATTGAGGATGAATACTTTTTCAGCCTCACAACTTTGGTTTTTAATTTTCAGCAAATTGTTGACCAGATTTGGAATTTTGATTTGATTCGACATGATGCACACCGTTTCATGGATTAGCTCAAAATATCCTACTTCGATATATTTTAAATTTAGAAACAGAGTAGGTAATACATGAAAATAGTTGTGGGGACTGAATACTTTTTCAAAGCACTGTATATGACACCCGGAGGAGAGGGAGACGGGAGTAGACCTGGGGTGGATGGTAGTAGGGAGAGACCGTGGAGGGAGAGTTAGAAAGTGACCAAAGGAGACAAAGGTAGGGATACTCCGAAGGGAGACAGTGGTAGTGAGAGACCGAGAGAGGTAATGAGACACAGTGGGGAGAGGAATGTAGGGAGAGAATGAGGAAAAAGGAAGGTAGGGAGAGTCCGAGGCAGAGGGTAGTAGGGAGAGACGAGGGGAGATGGAGACAGACAGAGAACATGGGGACAAGGGGTTTGGCAGAGTGAGGGGCAAATGACTTGGGGAGAGCCTGAGGGCAGAGTGAGTTGGAGACAACGAGGTAAGGAGAGACCGAGGAGGGAATGAGGTAGGGAGTGGAGGAGGGGTGAATGAGATGAGGAGAAACCTAGTAGAGAGGGAGTTATGGTGAGACCAAGGGATGAGCAAGATGGGAAGAGACTGAAGTTAAACTTATTTTTGAGAAGGAAGTCGGAAGATCAGAACGAGAGTGTGGTGGCAGCCATTTTGATTTTTTCTTCTTCTCATCGGGGTTAAGAGAGGCGGGACTGCGCAGACGTGTGACATCGGGCAGTGAAGCGGGGAAGATTTAAAAAGGGCAGAAATACTGAATCGGGTTTCATTTGGAGAAGAAAGTCGGAGGATCAGAACGGGAGTGCGGGGGGAGCCATTTTGATTTTTTCTTCTTCTCATAGGGGTTAAGAGAGTCGGGACTGTGAGGCGTGTGACGTTGGGCAGTGAAGCGGGGAAGATTTAAAAAGGACACAGCCTTATACAGCGGGCAGCGGAGTGAGCCGGGAACAGAGTGAAGGCTTAAGGGCTTTGGAAAAGGGTGAGGCAAGATAGGTTTAGGTTTCAGTTTTTCCTGTTATTTGAGGAAAGGGGAAGTATGAGTGTGAGGGCAGCTTGTTGTTCTCGGTGTCGGATGTGGGAGGTCCTGGAGTCTCCGAGCTTCCCGGACGTCCACATCTGCGCCAGGTGCACCGAGCTGCAGCTCCTAAGCGATCGTGTTAGGGAACTGGAGCTGCAGCTCGATGACCTTTGTCTGGTCAGGGAGAGTGAGGAGTTGATGGAGAGGAGTTACAGGCAGGTGATCACACCGGGGCCACAGGAGGCAGACAGGTGGGTCACGGTTAGGAGGGGGAAGGGAAAGAGTCAGGTACTAGAGAGTACCCCTGTGGCTGCACCCCTTGACAATAAGTACTTCTGTTTGAGTACTGTTGGGGGGACACAGCCTACCTGGGGGAAGCAACAGTGGCCGTGCCTCTGGCACAGAGTCCGACCCTGTAGCTCAGAAGGGTAGGGAAAGGAAGAGGAAGGCTGTAGTAATAGAGGACTCTATAGTTAGGGGGTCAGATAGGCGATTCTGGGGATGTAATCAGGAGACCCGGATGGCAGTTTGCTTCCCTGGTGCCAGGGTCCGGGATGTTTCTGATCACATCCAAGATATCCTGAAGTGGGAGGGTGAGGAGCCAGAGGTCGGTACATATAGGTACCAATGACATAGGTAGGAAAAGGGAAGAGGTCCTGAAAGGAGAATATAGGGAGTTGAGAAGAAGGACTGCAAAGGTAGTAATCTCAGGATTACTGCCTGTGCCACGTGACAGTGAGAGTAGGAATGGAATGAGGTGTAGGATAAATTCGTGTCTGAGGGATTGGAGCAGGGGGCAGAGATTCAAGTTTCTGGATCATTGGACCTCTTTTGGGGCAGGTGTGACCTGTACAAAAAGGACAGTTTACACATGAATCCTAGGGGGACCAATATATTCTGGTGGGGAGATTTGCTAAGACTACTGGGGAGACTTCAAACTAGAATGGTTGGGGAGTGGGAATCATTTTGAAGAGACTAGGGGAGAGGAGGTTAGTTCACAAATAGAGAAAGCTAGTAGACAGTGTGAGGGAGAATAGACAGGTGATAGAGAAGGGGAGCACTCAGACCAAAGATGTAGGGAAGAAGGAAGAAAATGATAATAAAGTTGTTTGCACTCTCAGGGATAAACAGAGAGGAAGAGGTGGAGAGTTTCTTAAATGCATCTATTTTAATGATAGGAGCATTGTAAGAAAGGTGGATGAGCTTAGAGCATGGATTGATACCTGGAAATATGATGTTGATGCTATTAGTGAAACATGGTTGCAGGAGGGGTGTGATTGGCAACTAAATATTCCTGGATTTCATGCTTCAGGTGTGATAGAATTGGAGGGGGCAAGAGGAGGTGGTGCATTGCTTGTCAGAGAAAATATTACAGCGGTGCTCTGGCAGGATAGATTAGGACGGCTTATCTAGGGAGGCTATTTGGATGGAATTGAGGAATGGGAAAGGTGTAGTAACATTTATAGGGGTGTTTTACAGACCAGCTAATGGGGAGCGAGAATTGGAGGAGCAAATTTGTAAGGAGATGTCAGATATTTGTAGTAAGCACAAGGTTGTGATTGTGGGAGATTTTAATTTTCCACACATAGACTGGGAAGCCCATTCTGTCAAAGGGCTGGATGGTTTGGAGTTTGTAAAATGTGTGCAGGATAATTTTTTGCAGCAATACATAGAGGTACCAACTAGAGAAGGGGCAGTGTTTCATCTCCTGTTTGGGAATGAGATAGGTCAGGTGACCGAGGTATGTGGTGGGGAGCACTTCGGGTCCAGTGATCTGAGGGGAGAGAGGGAGTTAGTGAGAGCGAGGTAGTCAGAGTCTGAGGGGAAAGGGATGTAGGGAGAGACCAGGGGGAGAGGGAGTTAGTGAGAGTGAGGGGAGAGTGTGAGGTAGTCAGAGTCTGAGGGGAAAGGGATGTAGGGAGAGACCAGGGGGAGAGGGAGTTAGTGAGAGTGAAGGGAGAGTGTGAGGTAGTCAGAGTCTGAGGGGAAAGGGATGTAGGGAGAGACCAGGGGGAGGAGAGGGAGTTAGTGAGAGTGAAGGAAGAGTGTGAGGTAGTCAGAGTCTGAGGGGAAAGGGATGTAGGGAGAGACCGGGGGGAGAGGGAGTTAGTGAGAGTGAAGGAAGAGTGTGAGGTAGTCAGAGTCTGAGGGGAAAGGGATGTAGGGAGAGACCAGGGGGGAGAGGGAGTTAGTGAGAGTGAAGGAAGAGTGTGAGGTAGTCAGAGTCTGAGGGGAAAGGGATGTAGGGAGAGACCAGGGGGAGAGGGAGTTAGTGAGAGTGAGGGGAGAGTGTGAGGTAGTCAGAGTCTGAGGGGAAAGGGATGTAGGGAGAGACCAGGGGGAGAGAAAGTTAGTGAGAGTGAAGGAAGAGTGTGAGGTAGTCAGAGTCTGAGGGGAAAGGGATGTAGGGAGAGACCGGGGGGAGAGGGAGTTAGTGAGAGTGAGGGAAGAGTGTGAGGTAGTCAGAGTCTGAGGGGAAAGGGATGTAGGGAGAGACCGGGGGGAGAGGGAGTTAGTGAGAGTGAAGGAAGAGTGTGAGGTAGTCAGAGTCTGAGGGGGAAAGGGATGTAGGGAGAGACCAGGGGGAGAGGGAGTTAGTGAGAGTGAAGGAAGAGTGTGAGGTAGTCAGAGTCTGAGGGGAAAGGGATGTAGGGAGAGACCAGGGGGAGAGGGAGTTAGTGAGAGTGAAGGAAGAGTGTGAGGTAGTCAGAGTCTGAGGGGAAAGGGATGTAGGGAGAGACCAGGGGGAGAGGGAGTTAGTGAGAGTGAGGGAAGAGTGTGAGGTAGTCAGAGTCTGAGGGGAAAGGGATGTAGGGAGAGACCAGGGGGAGAGGGAGTTAGTGAGAGTGAAGGAAGAGTGTGAGGTAGTCAGAGTCTGAGGGGAAAGGGATGTAGGGAGAGACCAGGGGGAGAGGGAGTTAGTGAGAGTGAAGGAAGAGTGTGAGGTAGTCAGAGTCTGAGGGGAAAGGGATGTAGGGAGAGACCAGGGGGAGAGGGAGTTAGTGAGAGTGAGGGGAGAGTGTGAGGTAGTCAGAGTCTGAGGGGAAAGGGATGTAGGGAGAGGACCAGGGGGAGAGGGAGTTAGTGAGAGTGAGGGGAGAGTGTGAGGTAGTCAGAGTCTGAGGGGAAAGGGATGTAGGGAGAGACCAGGGGGAGAGGAAGTTAGTGAGAGTAAAGGAAGAGTGTGAGGTAGTCAGAGTCTGAGGAGAAAGGGATGTAGGGAGAGACCAGGGGGAGAGGGAGTTAGTGAGAGTGAAGGGAGAGTGTGAGGTAGTCAGAGTCTGAGGGGAAAGGGATGTAGGGAGAGAGACCAGGGGGAGAGGGAGTTAGTGAGAGTGAAGGAAGAGTGTGAGGTAGTCAGAGTCTGAGGGGAAAGGGATGTAGGGAGAGACCGGGGGGAGAGGGAGTTAGTGAGAGTGAAGGAAGAGTGTGAGGTAGTCAGTGTCTGAGGGGAAAGGGATGTAGGGAGAGACCGGGGGGAGAGGGAGTTAGTGAGAGTGAAGGAAGAGTGTGAGGTAGTCAGAGTCTGAGGGGAAAGGGATGTAGGGAGAGGACCAGGGGGGAGAGGGAGTTAGTGAGAGTGAGGGGAGAGTGTGAGGTAGTCAGAGTCTGAGAGGAAAGGGATGTAGGGAGAGACCCAGGGGGAGAGGGAGTTAGTGAGAGTGAAGGGAGAGTGTGAGGTAGTCAGAGTCTGAGGGGGAAAGGGATGTAGGGAGAGACCAGGGGGAGAGGGAGTTAGTGAGAGTGAGGGGAGAGTGTGAGGTAGTCAGAGTCTGAGGGGAAAGGGATGTAGGGAGAGACCAGGGGGGAGAGGAAGTTAGTGAGAGTAAAGGAAGAGTGTGAGGTAGTCAGAGTCTGAGGAGAAAGGGATGTAGGGAGAGACCAGGGGGAGAGGGAGTTAGTGAGAGTGAAGGGAGAGTGTGAGGTAGTCAGAGTCTGAGGGGAAAGGGATGTAGGGAGAGACCAGGGGGGAGAGGGAGTTAGTGAGAGTGAAGGAAGAGTGTGAGGTAGTCAGAGTCTGAGGGGAAAGGGATGTAGGGAGAGACCGGGGGAGAGGGAGTTAGTGAGAGTGAAGGAAGAGTGTGAGGTAGTCAGTGTCTGAGGGGAAAGGGATGTAGGGAGAGACCGGGGGGAGAGGGAGTTAGTGAGAGTGAAGGAAGAGTGTGAGGTAGTCAGAGTCTGAGGGGAAAGGGATGTAGGGAGAGACCAGGGGGGGAGAGGGAGTTAGTGAGAGTGAGGGGAGAGTGTGAGGTAGTCAGAGTCTGAGAGGAAAGGGATGTAGGGAGAGACCAGGGGGAGAGGGAGTTAGTGAGAGTGAAGGAAGAGTGTGAGGTAGTCAGAGTCTGAGAGGAAAGGGATGTAGGGAGAGACCAGGGGGAGAGGGAGTTAGTGAGAGTGGAAGGAAGAGTGTGAGGTAGTCAGAGTCTGAGGGGAAAGGGATGTAGGGAGAGACCAGGGGGAGAGGGAGTTAGTGAGAGTGAGGGGGAGAGTGTGAGGTAGTCAGAGTCTGAGAGGAAAGGGATGTAGGGAGAGACCAGGGGGAGAGGGAGTTAGTGAGAGTGAAGGAAGAGTGTGAGGTAGTCAGAGTCTGAGGGGAAAGGGATGTAGGGAGAGACCAGGGGGAGAGGAAGTTAGTGAGAGTGAAGGAAGAGTGTGAGGTAGTCAGAGTCTGAGGGGAAAGGGATGTAGGGATGAGAACAGGGGGGAGAGGGGAGTTAGTGAGAGTGAGGGGGGAGAGTGTGAGGTAGTCAGAGTCTGAGGGGAAAGGGATGTAGGGAGAGACCAGGGGCAGAGGGAGTTAGTGAGGGTGAAGGAAGAGTGTGAGGTAGTCAGAGTCTGAGGGGAAAGGGATGTAGGGAGAGACCAGGGGCAGAGGGAGTTAGTGAGAGTGAAGGAAGGGAGTGAGGTAGTCAGAGTCTGAGGGGAAAGGGATGTAGGGAGAGACCAGGGGGGGAGAGGGAGTTAGTGAGAGTGAAGGGAGAGTGTGAGGTAGTCAGAGTCTGAGGGGCAAGGGATGTAGGGAGAGGACCAGGGGGAGAGGGAGTTAGTGAGAGTGAGGGAAGAGTGTGAGGTAGTCAGAGTCTGAGGGGAAAGGGATGTAGGGAGAGACCGGGGGGGAGAGGGAGTTAGTGAGAGTGAGGGGAGAGTGTGAGGTAGTCAGAGTCTGAGGGGGAAAGGGATGTAGGGAGAGAACAGGGGGAGAGGGAGTTAGTGAGAGTGAGGGGAGAGTGTGAGGTAGTCAGAGTTTGAGGGGAAAGGGATGTAGGGAGAGACCGGGGGGAGAGGGAGTTAGTGAGAGTGAAGGAAGAGTGTGAGGTAGTCAGAGTCTGAGGGGAAAGGGATGTAGGGAGAGAACAGGGGGAGAGGGAGTTAGTGAGAGTGAGGGGAGAGTGTGAGGTAGTCAGAGTCTGAGGGGAAAGGGATGTAGGGAGAGACCGGGGGGGAGAGGGAGTTAGTGAGAGTGAAGGCAGAGTGTGAGGTAGTCAGAGTCTGAGAGGAAAGGGATGTAGGGAGAGACCAGGGGGGAGAGGGAGTTAGTGAGAGCGAGGGGAGAGTGTGAGGTAGTCAGAGTCTGAGGGGAAAGGGATGTAGGGAGAGACCAGGGGGAGAGGGAGTTAGTGAGAGTGAAGGAAGAGTGTGAGGTAGTCAGAGTCTGAGGGGAAAGGGATGTAGGGAGAGACCGGGGGGAGAGGGAGTTAGTGAGAGTGAAGGAAGAGTGTGAGGTAGTCAGAGTCTGAGGGGAAAGGGATGTAGGGAGAGACCAGGGGGAGAGGGAGTTAGTGAGAGTGAAGGAAGAGTGTGAGGTAGTCAGAGTCTGAGGGGGAAAGGGATGTAGGGAGAGACCAGGGGGAGAGGGAGTTAGTGAGAGTGAGGGGAGAGGTGTGAGGTAGTCAGAGTCTGAGGGGAAAGGGATGTAGGGAGAGACCAGGGGGAGAGAAAGTTAGTGAGAGTGAAGGAAGAGTGTGAGGTAGTCAGAGTCTGAGGGGAAAGGGATGTAGGGAGAGACCGGGGGGAGAGGGAGTTAGTGAGAGTGAGGGAAGAGTGTGAGGTAGTCAGAGTCTGAGGGGAAAGGGATGTAGGGAGAGACCGGGGGGAGAGGGAGTTAGTGAGAGTGAAGGAAGAGTGTGAGGTAGTCAGAGTCTGAGGGGAAAGGGATGTAGGGAGAGACCAGGGGGGAGAGGGAGTTAGTGAGAGTGAAGGAAGAGTGTGAGGTAGTCAGAGTCTGAGGGGAAAGGGATGTAGGGAGAGAACAGGGGGAGAGGGAGTTAGTGAGAGTGAAGGAAGAGTGTGAGGTAGTCAGAGTCTGAGGGGAAAGGGATGTAGGGAGAGACCAGGGGGAGAGGGAGTTAGTGAGAGTGAGGGAAGAGTGTGAGGTAGTCAGAGTCTGAGGGGAAAGGGATGTAGGGAGAGACCAGGGGGAGAGGGAGTTAGTGAGAGTGAAGGAAGAGTGTGAGGTAGTCAGAGTCTGAGGGGAAAGGTATGTAGGGAGAGACCAGGGGGAGAGGGAGTTAGTGAGAGTGAAGGAAGAGTGTGAGGTAGTCAGAGTCTGAGGGGAAAGGGATGTAGGGAGAGACCAGGGGGAGAGGGAGTTAGTGAGAGTGAGGGGAGAGTGTGAGGTAGTCAGAGTCTGAGGGGAAAGGGATGTAGGGAGAGACCAGGGGGAGAGGGAGTTAGTGAGAGTGAGGGGAGAGTGTGAGGTAGTCAGAGTCTGAGGGGAAAGGGATGTAGGGAGAGACCAGGGGGAGAGGAAGTTAGTGAGAGTAAAGGAAGAGTGTGAGGGTAGTCAGAGTCTGAGGAGGAAAGGGATGTAGGGGAGAGACCAGGGGGAGAGGGAGTTAGTGAGAGTGAAGGGAGAGTGTGAGGTAGTCAGAGTCTGAGGGGAAAGGGATGTAGGGAGAGACCAGGGGGAGAGGGAGTTAGTGAGAGTGAAGGAAGAGTGTGAGGTAGTCAGAGTCTGAGGGGAAAGGGATGTAGGGAGAGACCGGGGGAGAGGGAGTTAGTGAGAGTGAAGGAAGAGTGTGAGGTAGTCAGTGTCTGAGGGGAAAGGGATGTAGGGAGAGACCGGGGGGAGAGGGAGTTAGTGAGAGTGAAGGAAGAGTGTGAGGTAGTCAGAGTCTGAGGGGAAAGGGATGTAGGGAGAGACCAGGGGGAGAGGGAGTTAGTGAGAGTGAGGGGAGAGTGTGAGGTAGTCAGAGTCTGAGAGGAAAGGGATGTAGGGAGAGACCAGGGGGAGAGGGAGTTAGTGAGAGTGAAGGGAGAGTGTGAGGTAGTCAGAGTCTGAGGGGAAAGGGATGTAGGGAGAGACCAGGGGGAGAGGGAGTTAGTGAGAGTGAGGGGAGAGTGTGAGGTAGTCAGAGTCTGAGGGGAAAGGGATGTAGGGAGAGACCAGGGGGAGAGGAAGTTAGTGAGAGTAAAGGAAGAGTGTGAGGTAGTCAGAGTCTGAGGAGAAAGGGATGTAGGGAGAGACCAGGGGGAGAGGGAGTTAGTGAGAGTGAAGGGAGAGTGTGAGGTAGTCAGAGTCTGAGGGGGAAAGGGATGTAGGGAGAGACCAGGGGGAGAGGGAGTTAGTGAGAGTGAAGGAAGAGTGTGAGGTAGTCAGAGTCTGAGGGGAAAGGGATGTAGGGAGAGACCGGGGGAGAGGGAGTTAGTGAGAGTGAAGGAAGAGTGTGAGGTAGTCAGTGTCTGAGGGGAAAGGGATGTAGGGAGAGACCGGGGGGAGAGGGAGTTAGTGAGAGTGAAGGAAGAGTGTGAGGTAGTCAGAGTCTGAGGGGAAAGGGATGTAGGGAGAGACCAGGGGGAGAGGGAGTTAGTGAGAGTGAGGGGAGAGTGTGAGGTAGTCAGAGTCTGAGAGGAAAGGGATGTAGGGAGAGACCAGGGGGAGAGGGAGTTAGTGAGAGTGAAGGAAGAGTGTGAGGTAGTCAGAGTCTGAGAGGAAAGGGAATGTAGGGAGAGACCAGGGGGAGAGGGAGTTAGTGAGAGTGAAGGAAGAGTGTGAGGAGTCAGAGTCTGAGGGGAAAGGGATGTAGGGAGAGACAGGGGGAGAGGGAGTTAGTGAGAGTGAGGGGGAGAGTGTGAGGTAGTCAGAGTCTGAGAGGAAAGGGATGTAGGGAGAGACCAGGGGGAGAGGGAGTTAGTGAGAGTGAAGGAAGAGTGTGAGGTAGTCAGAGTCTGAGGGGAAAGGGATGTAGGGAGAGACCAGGGGGGAGAGGAAGTTAGTGAGAGTGAAGGAAGAGTGTGAGGTAGTCAGAGTCTGAGGGGAAAGGGATGTAGGGAGAGAACAGGGGGAGAGGGAGTTAGTGAGAGTGAGGGGAAGAGTGTGAGGTAGTCAGAGTCTGAGGGGAAAGGGATGTAGGGAGAGACCAGGGGCAGAGGGAGTTAGTGAGGGTGAAGGAAGAGTGTGAGGTAGTCAGAGTCTGAGGGGAAAGGGATGTAGGGAGAGACCAGGGGCAGAGGGAGTTAGTGAGAGTGAAGGAAGGGAGTGAGGTAGTCAGAGTCTGAGGGGAAAGGGATGTAGGGAGAGACCAGGGGGAGAGGGAGTTAGTGAGAGTGAAGGGAGAGTGTGAGGTAGTCAGAGTCTGAGGGGCAAGGGATGTAGGGAGAGACCAGGGGAGAGGGAGTTAGTGAGAGTGAGGGAAGAGTGTGAGGTAGTCAGAGTCTGAGGGGAAAGGGATGTAGGGAGAGACCGGGGGGAGAGGGAGTTAGTGAGAGTGAGGGGAGAGTGTGAGGTAGTCAGAGTCTGAGGGGAAAGGGATGTAGGGAGAACAGGGGGAGAGGGAGTAGTGAGAGTGAGGGGAGAGTGTGAGGTATCAGAGTTGAGGGGAAAGGGATGTAGGGAGAGACCGGGGGGAGAGGGAGTTAGTGAGAGTGAAGGAAGAGTGTGAGGTAGTCAGAGTCTGAGGGGAAAGGGATGTAGGGAGAGAACAGGGGGAGAGGAGTTAGTGAGAGTGAGGGGAGAGTGTGAGGTAGTCAGAGTCTGAGGGGAAAGGGATGTAGGGAGAGACCGGGGGGAGAGGGAGTTAGTGAGAGTGAAGGCAGAGTGTGAGGTAGTCAGAGTCTGAGAGGAAAGGGATGTAGGGAGAGACCAGGGGGAGAGGGAGTTAGTGAGAGCGAGGGGAGAGTGTGAGGTAGTCAGAGTCTGAGGGGAAAGGGATGTAGGGAGAGACCAGGGGGAGAGGGAGTTAGTGAGAGTGAGGGAAGAGTGTGAGGTAGTCAGAGTCTGAGGGGAAAGGGATGTAGGGAGAGACCAGGGGGAGAGGGAGTTAGTGAGAGTGAAGGAAGAGTGTGAGGTAGTCAGAGTCTGAGGGGAAAGGGATGTAGGGAGAGACCAGGGGGAGAGGGAGTTAGTGAGAGTGAGGGGAGAGTGTGAGGTAGTCAGAGTCTGAGAGGAAAGGGATGTAGGGAGAGACCAGGGGGAGAGGGAGTTAGTGAGAGTGAGGGAGAGTGTGAGGTAGTCAGAGTCTGAGGGGAAAGGGATGTAGGGAGAGACCAGGGGGAGAGGGAGTTAGTGAGAGTGAGGGGAGAGTGTGAGGTAGTCAGAGTCTGAGGGGAAAGGGATGTAGGGAGAGACCAGGGGGGAGAGGGAGTTAGTGAGAGTGAGGGAAGAGTGTGAGGTAGTCAGAGTCTGAGGGGAAAGGGATGTAGGGAGAGACCAGGGGGAGAGGGAGTTAGTGAGAGCGAGGGGAGAGTGTGAGGTAGTCAGAGTCTGAGGGGAAAGGGATGTAGGGAGAGACCAGGGGGAGAGGGAGTTAGTGAGAGTGAGGGAAGAGTGTGAGGTAGTCAGAGTCTGAGGGGAAAGGGATGTAGGGAGAGACCAGGGGGAGAGGGAGTTAGTGAGAGTGAAGGAAGAGTGTGAGGTAGTCAGAGTCTGAGGGGAAAGGGATGTAGGGAGAGACCAGGGGGAGAGGGGAGTTAGTGAGAGTGAGGGAAGAGTGTGAGGTAGTCAGAGTCTGAGGGGAAAGGGATGTAGGGAGAGACCAGGGGGAGAGGGAGTTAGTGAGAGTGAGGAAGAGTGTGAGGTAGTCAGAGTCTGAGGGGAAAGGGATGTAGGGAGAGACCAGGGGGAGAGGGAGTTAGTGAGAGTGAGGGGAGAGTGTGAGGTAGTCAGAGTCTGAGGGGAAAGGGATGTAGGGAGAGACCAGGGGGAGAGGGAGTTAGTGAGAGTGAGGGAAGAGTGTGAGGTAGTCAGAGTCTGAGGGGAAAGGGATGTAGGGAGAGACCAGGGGGGGAGAGGGAGTTAGTGAGAGTGAGGGGAGAGTGTGAGGTAGTCAGAGTCTGAGGGGAAAGGGATGTAGGGAGAGACCAGGGGGAGAGGGAGTTAGTGAGAGTGAAGGAGAGAGTGTGAGGTAGTCAGAGTCTGAGGGGAAAGGGATGTAGGGAGAGACCAGGGGGGAGAGGGAGTTAGTGAGAGTGAGGGGAGAGTGTGAGGTAGTCAGAGTCTGAGGGGAAAGGGATGTAGGGAGAGACCAGGGGGAGAGGGAGTTAGTGAGAGTGAGGGGAGAGTGTGAGGTAGTCAGAGTCTGAGGGGAAAGGGATGTAGGGAGAGACCAGGTGGAGAGGGAGTTAGTGAGAGTGAAGGAAGAGTGTGAGGTAGTCAGAGTCTGAGGGGAAAGGGATGTAGGGAGAGACCAGGGGGAGAGGGAGTTAGTGAGAGTGAAGGAAGAGTGTGAGGTAGTCAGAGTCTGAGGGGAAAGGGATGTAGGGAGAGACCAGGGGGAGAGGAAGTTAGTGAGAGTGAAGGAAGAGTGTGAGGTAGTCAGAGTCTGAGGGGAAAGGGATGTAGGGAGAGACCAGGGGGAGAGGGAGTTAGTGAGAGTGAGGGGAGAGTGTGAGGTAGTCAGAGTCTGAGGGGAAAGGGATGTAGGGAGAGACCAGGGGGAGAGGGAGTTAGTGAGAGTGAAGGAGAGTGTGAGGTAGTCAGAGTCTGAGGGGAAAGGGATGTAGGGAGAGACCAGGGGGAGAGGGAGTTAGTGAGAGTGAAGGGAGAGTGTGAGGTAGTCAGAGTCTGAGGGGAAAGGGATGTAGGGAGAGACCAGGGGGAGAGGGAGTTAGTGAGAGTGAAGGAAGAGTGTGAGGTAGTCAGAGTCTGAGGGGAAAGGGATGTAGGGAGAGACCAGGGGGAGAGGGAGTTAGTGAGAGTGAAGGAAGAGTGGTGAGGTAGTCAGAGTCTGAGGGGAAAGGGATGTAGGGAGAGGACCAGGGGCAGAGGGAGTTAGTGAGAGTGAGGGGAGAGTGTGAGGTAGTCAGAGTCTGAGGGGAAAGGGATGTAGGGAGAGACAGGGGGGAGAGGGAGTTAGTGAGAGTGAGGGGAGAGTGTGAGGTAGTCAGAGTCTGAGGGGAAAGGGATGTAGGGAGAGACCAGGGGGAGAGGGAGTTAGTGAGAGTGAGGGAAGAGTGTGAGGTAGTCAGAGTCTGAGGGGAAAGGGATGTAGGGAGAGACCAGGGGGAGAGGGAGTTAGTGAGAGTGAAGGAAGAGTGTGAGGTAGTCAGAGTCTGAGGGGAAAGGGATGTAGGGAGAGACCAGGGGGAGAGGAAGTTAGTGAGAGTGAAGGAAGAGTGTGAGGTAGTCAGAGTCTGAGGGGAAAGGGATGTACGGAGAGACCAGGGGCAGCGGGAGTTAGTGAGAGTGAGGGGAGAGTGTGAGGTAGTCAGAGTCTGAGGGGAAAGGGATGTAGGGAGAGACAGGGGGAGAGGGAGTTAGTGAGAGTGAGGGGAGAGTGTGAGGTAGTCAGAGTCTGAGGGGAAAGGGATGTAGGGAGAGACCAGGGGGAGAGGGAGTTAGTGAGAGTGAGGGAAGAGTGTGAGGTAGTCAGAGTCTGAGGGGAAAGGGATGTAGGGAGAGACCAGGGGGAGAGGGAGTTAGTGAGAGTGAGGGGAGAGTGTGAGGTAGTCAGAGTCTGAGGGGAAAGGGATGTAGGGAGAGACCAGGGGGAGAGGGAGTTAGTGAGAGTGATGGAAGGGTGTGAGGTAGACAGAGTCTGAGGGGAAAGGGATGTAGGGAGAGACCAGGGGGAGAGGGAGTTAGTGAGAGTGAAGGAAGAGTGTGAGGTAGTCAGAGTCTGAGGGGAAAGGGATGTAGGGAGAGACCAGGGGGAGAGGGAGTTAGTGAGCGTGAGGGAAGAGTGTGAGGTAGTCAGAGTCTGAGGGGAAAGGGATGTAGGGAGAGACCAGGGGGAGAGGGAGTTAGTGAGAGTGAGGGAAGAGTGTGAGGTAGTCAGAGTCTGAGGGGAAAGGGATGTAGGGAGAGACCAGGGGGAGAGGGAGTTAGTGAGAGTGAGGGAAAGAGTGTGAGGTAGTCAGAGTCTGAGGGGAAAGGGATGTAGGGAGAGACCAGGGGGAGACGGGAGTTAGTGAGAGTGAGGGGAGAGTGTGAGGTAGTCAGAGTCTGAGGGGAAAGGGATGTAGGGAGAGACCAGGGGGAGAGGGAGTTAGTGAGAGTGAAGGAAGAGTGTGAGGTAGTCAGAGTCCTGAGGGGAAAGGGATGTAGGGAGAGACTAGGGGGGAGAGGGAGTTAGTGAGAGTGAAGGTAAGGGTGTGAGGTAGTCAGAGTCTGAGGGGAAAGGGATGTAGGGAGAGACCAGGGGGAGAGGGAGTTAGTGAGAGTGAAGGAAGAGTGTGAGGTAGTCAGAGTCTGAGGGGAAAGGGATGTAGGGAGAGACCAGGGGGAGAGGGAGTTAGTGAGAGTGAAGGAAGAGTGAGAGGTAGTCAGAGTCTGAGGGGAAAGGGATGTAGGAAGAGACTAGGGGGAGAGGGAGTTAGTGAGAGTGAAGGAAGAGTGTGAGGTAGTCAGAGTCTGAGGGGAAAGGGATGTAGGGAGAGACTAGGGGGAGAGGGAGTTAGTGAGAGTGAAGGAAGAGTGTGAGGTAGTCAGAGTCTGAGGGGAAAGGGATGTAGGGAGAGACCAGGGGGAGAGGGAGTTAGTGAGAGTGAAGGAAGAGTGTGAGGTAGTCAGAGTCTGAGGGGAAAGGGATGTAGGGAGAGACCAGGGGGAGAGGGAGTTAGTGAGAGTGAAGGAAGAGTGTGAGGTAGTCAGAGTCTGAGGGGGAAAGCGATGTAGGGAGAGACCAGGGGCAGAGGGAGTTAGTGAGAGTGAGGGGAGAGTGTGAGGTAGTCAGAGTCTGAGGGGAAAGGGATGTAGGGAGAGACAGTGGGGAGAGGGAGTTAGTGAGAGTGAGGGAAGAGTGTGAGGTAGTCAGAGTCTGAGGGGGAAAGGGATGTAGGGAGAGACCAGGGGGAGAGGGAGTTAGTGAGAGTGAGGGAAGAGTGTGAGGTAGTCAGAGTCTGAGGGGAACAGGGATGTAGGGAGAGACCAGGGGGAGAGGGAGTTAGTGAGAGTGAAGGAAGAGTGTGATGTAGTCAGAGTCTGAGGGGAAAGGGATGTAGGGAGAGACCAGGGGGAGAGGAAGTTAGTGAGAGTGAAGGAAGAGTGTGAGGTAGTCAGAGTCTGAGGGGAAAGGGATGTACGGAGAGACCAGGGGGCAGAGGGAGTTAGTGAGAGTGAGGGGAGAGTGTGAGGTAGTCAGAGTCTGAGGGGAAAGGGATGTAGGGAGAGACAGGGGGGAGAGGGAGTTAGTGAGAGTGAGGGGAGAGTGTGAGGTAGTCAGAGTCTGAGGGGAAAGGGATGTAGGGAGAGACCAGGGGGAGAGGGAGTTAGTGAGAGTGAGGGAAGAGTGTGAGGTAGTCAGAGTCTGAGGGGAAAGGGATGTAGGGAGAGACCAGGGGGAGAGGGAGTTAGTGAGAGTGAGGGGAGAGTGTGAGGTAGTCAGAGTCTGAGGGGAAAGGGATGTAGGGAGAGACCAGGGGGAGAGGGAGTTAGTGAGAGTGATGGAAGGGTGTGAGGTAGTCAGAGTCTGAGGGGAAAGGGACGTAGGGAGAGACCAGGGGGAGAGGGAGTTAGTGAGAGTGAAGGAAGAGTGTGATGTAGTCAGAGTCTGAGGGGAAAGGGATGTAGGGAGAGACCAGGGGGAGAGGGAGTTAGTGAGAGTGAGGGAAGAGTGTGAGGTAGTCAGAGTCTGAGGGGAAAGGGATGTAGGGAGAGACCAGGGGGAGAGGGAGTTAGTGAGAGTGAGGGAAGAGTGTGAGGTAGTCAGAGTCTGAGGGGGAAAGGGATGTAGGGAGAGACCAGGGGGAGAGGGAGTTATTGAGAGTGATGGAAGAGTGTGAGGTAGTCAGAGTCTGAGGGGAAAGGGATGTAGGGAGAGACCAGGGGGAGAGGGAGTTAGTGAGAGTGAGGGAAGAGTGTGAGGTAGTCAGAGTCTGAGGGGAAAGGGATGTAGGGAGAGACCAGGGGGAGAGGGAGTTAGTGAGAGTGAGGGGAGAGTGTGAGGTAGTCAGAGTCTGAGGGGATAGGGATGTAGGGAGAGACCAGGGGGAGAGGGAGTTAGTGAGAGTGAAGGAAGAGTGTGAGGTAGTCAGAGTCTGAGGGGAAAGGGATGTAGGGAGAGACTAGGGGGAGAGGGAGTTAGTGAGAGTGAAGTAAGGGTGTGAGGTAGTCAGAGTCTGAGGGGAAAGGGATGTAGGGAGAGACCAGGGGGAGAGGGAGTTAGTGAGAGTGAAGGAAGAGTGTGAGGTAGTCAGAGTCTGAGGGGAAAGGGATGTAGGGAGAGACCAGGGGGAGAGGGAGGTTAGTGAGAGTGAAGGAAGAGTGTGAGGTAGTCAGAGTCTGAGGGGAAAGGGATGTAGGGAGAGACTAGGGGGGAGAGGGAGTTAGTGAGAGTGAAGGAAGGGTGTGAGGTAGTCAGAGTCTGAGGGGAAAGGGATGTAGGGAGAGACCAGGGGGAGAGGGAGTTAGTGAGAGTGAGGGGAGAGTGTGAGGTAGTCAGAGTCTGAGGGGAAAGGGATGTAGGGAGAGACCAGGGGGAGAGGGAGTTAGTGAGAGTGAGGGGAGAGTGTGAGGTAGTCAGAGTCTGAGGGGAAAGGGATGTAGGGAGAGACCAGGGTGGAGAGGGAGTTAGTGAGAGTGAGGGGAGAGTGTGAGGTAGTCAGAGTCTGAGGGGAAAGGGATGTAGTGAGAGACCAGGGGGAGAGGGAGTTAGTGAGAGTGAAGGAAGAGTGTGAGGTAGTCAGAGTCTGAGGGGAAAGGGATGTAGGGAGAGACCAGGGGGAGAGGGAGTTAGTGAGAGTGAGGGGAGAGTGTGAGGTAGTCAGAGTCTGAGGGGAAAGGGATGTAGGGAGAGACCAGGGGGGAGAGGGAGTTAGTGAGAGTGAGGGGAGAGTGTGAGGTAGTCAGAGTCTGAGGGGAAAGGGATGTAGGGAGAGACCAGGGGGAGAGGGAGTTAGTGAGAGTGAAGGAAGAGTGTGAGGTAGTCAGAGTCTGAGGGGAAAGGGATGTAGGGAGAGACCAGGGGGAGAGGGAGTTAGTGAGAGTGAAGGAAGAGTGTGAGTTAGTCAGAGTCTGAGGGGAAAGGGATGTAGGAGAGACCAGGGGGAGAGGGAGTTAGTGAGAGTGAAGGAAGAGTGTGAGGTAGTCAGAGTCTGAGGGGAAGGGATGTAGGGAGAGACCAGGGGGAGAGGGAGTTAGTGAGAGTGAGGGGAGAGTGTGAGGTAGTCAGAGTCTGAGGGGAAAGGGATGTAGGGAGAGACCGGGGGGAGAGGGAGTTAGTGAGAGTGAGGGGAGAGTGTGAGGTAGTCAGAGTCTGAGGGGGAAAGGGATGTAGGGAGAGACCAGGGGGAGAGGGGGAGTTATTGAGAGTGAGGGAAGAGTGTGAGGTAGTCAGAGTCTGAGAGGAAAGGGATGTAGGGGAGAGACCAGGGGGAGAGGGAAGTTAGTGAGAGTGAAGGAAGAGTGTGAGGTAGTCAGAGTCTGAGGGGAAAGGGATGTAGGGAGAGACCAGGGGGAGAGGGAGTTAGTGAGAGTGAAGGGAAGAGTGTGAGGTAGTCAGAGTCTGAGGGGAAAGGGATGTAGGGAGAGACCAGGGGGAGAGGGAGTTAGTGAGAGTGATGGGAGAGGGTGAGGTAGTCAGAGTCTGAGGGGAAAGGGATGTAGGGAGGAGACCAGGGGGAGAGGGAGTTAGTGAGAGTGAAGGAAGAGTGTGAGGTAGTCAGAGTCTGAGGAGAAAGGGAATGTAGGGAGAGACGGGGGGAGAGGGAGTTAGTGAGAGTGAAGGAAGAGTGTGAGGTAGTCAGAGTTTGAGGGGAAAGGGATGTAGGGAGAGACCAGGGGGAGAGGGAGTTAGTGAGAGTGAAGGAAGAGTGTGAGGTAGTCAGAGTCTGAGGGGAAAGGGATGTAGGGAGAGACCAGGGGGAGAGGGAGTTAGTGAGAGTGAAGGAAGAGTGTGAGGTAGTCAGAGTCTGAGGGGAAAGGGATGTAGGGAGAGACCAGGGGGAGAGGGAGTTAGTGAGAGTGAAGGAAGAGTGTGAGGTAGTCAGAGTCTGAGGGGAAAGGGATGTAGGGAGAGACCAGGGGGAGAGGGAGTTAGTGAGAGTGAGGGGAGAGTGTGAGGTAGTCAGAGTCTGAGGGGAAAGGGATGTAGGGAGAGACCAGGGGGAGAGGGAGTTAGTGAGAGTGAAGGAAGAGTGTGAGGTAGTCAGAGTCTGAGGGGAAAGGGATGTAGGGAGAGACCAGGGGGCAGAGGGAGTTAGTGAGAGTGAAGGAAGAGTGTGAGGTAGTCAGAGTCTGAGGGGAAAGGGATGTAGGGAGAGACCAGGGGGAGAGGGAGTTAGTGAGAGTGAAGGAAGAGTGTGAGGTAGTCAGAGTCTGAGGGGAAAGGGATGTAGGGAGAGACCAGGGGGAGAGGAAGTTAGTGAGAGTGAAGGAAGAGTGTGAGGTAGTCAGAGTCTGAGGGGGAAAGGGATGTAGGGAGAGACCAGGGGGAGAGGGAGTTAGTGAGAGTGAGGGGAGAGTGTGAGGTAGTCAGAGTCTGAGGGGAAAGGGATGTAGGGAGAGACCAGGGGGAGAGGGAGTTAGTGAGAGTGAGGGGAGAGTGTGAGGTAGTCAGAGTCTGAGGGGAAAGGGATGTAGGGAGAGACCAGGGGGAGAGGGAGTTAGTGAGAGTGAAGGGAGAGTGTGAGGTAGTCAGAGTCTGAGGGGAAAGGGATGTAGGGAGAGACCAGGGGGAGAGGGAGTTAGTGAGAGTGAGGGGAGAGTGTGAGGTAGTCAGAGTCTGAGGGGAAAGGGATGTAGGGAGAGACCAGGGGCAGAGGGATTTAGTGAGAGTGAAGGAAGAGTGTGAGGTAGTCAGAGTCTGAGGGTAAAGGGATGTAGGGACAGACCAGGGGGGAGAGGGAGTTAGTGACAGTGAAGGAAGAGTGTGAGGTAGTCAGAGTCTGAGGGGAAAGGGATGTAGGGAGAGACCAGGGGGAGAGGGAGTTAGTGAGAGTGAGGGGAGAGTGTGAGGTAGTCAGAGTCTGAGGGGAAAGGGATGTAGGGAGAGACCGGGGGGAGAGGGAGTTAGTGAGAGTGAGGGGAGAGTGTGAGGTAGTCAGAGTCTGAGGGGAAAGGGATGTAGGGAGAGACCAGGGGGGAGAGGGAGTTATTGAGAGTGAGGGAAGAGTGTGAGGTAGTCAGAGTCTGAGAGGAAAGGGATGTAGGGAGAGACCAGGGGGAGAGGGAGTTAGTGAGAGTGAAGGAAGAGTGTGAGGTAGTCAGAGTCTGAGGGGAAAGGGATGTAGGGAGAGACCAGGGGGAGAGGGAGTTAGTGAGAGTGAAGGGAGAGTGTGAGGTAGTCAGAGTCTGAGGAGAAAGGGATGTAGGGAGAGACCGGGGGGAGAGGGAGTTAGTGAGAGTGAAGGAAGAGTGTGAGGTAGTCAGAGTCTGAGGGGAAAGGGATGTAGGGAGAGACCAGGGGGAGAGGGAGTTAGTGAGAGTGAAGGAAGAGTGTGAGGTAGTCAGAGTCTGAGGGGAAAGGGATGTAGGGAGAGACCAGGGGGAGAGGGAGTTAGTGAGAGTGAGGGGAGAGTGTGAGGTAGTCAGAGTCTGAGGGGAAAGGGATGTAGGGAGAGACCGGGGGAGAGGGAGTTAGTGAGAGTGAGGGGAGAGTGTGAGGTAGTCAGAGTCTGAGGGGAAAGGGATGTAGGGAGAGACCAGGGGGAGAGGGAGTTATTGAGAGTGAGGGAAGAGTGTGAGGTAGTCAGAGTCTGAGAGGAAAGGGATGTAGGGAGAGACCAGGGGGAGAGAGGGAGTTAGTGAGAGTGAAGGAAGAGTGTGAGGTAGTCAGAGTCTGAGGGGAAAGGGATGTAGGGAGAGACCAGGGGGAGAGGGAGTTAGTGAGAGTGAAGGAAGAGTGTGAGGTAGTCAGAGTCTGAGGGGAAAGGGATGTAGGGAGAGACCAGGGGGAGAGGGAGTTAGTGAGAGTGATGGGAGAGGGTGAGGTAGTCAGAGTCTGAGGGGAAAGGGATGTAGGGAGAGACCGGGGGGAGAGGGAGTTAGTGAGAGTGAAGGAAGAGTGTGAGGTAGTCAGAGTCTGAGGAGAAAGGGATGTAGGGAGAGACCGGGGGGAGAGGGAGTTAGTGAGAGTGAAGGAAGAGTGTGAGGTAGTCAGAGTTTGAGGGGAAAGGGATGTAGGGAGAGACCAGGGGGAGAGGGAGTTAGTGAGAGTGAAGGAAGAGTGTGAGGTAGTCAGAGTCTGAGGGGAAAGGGATGTAGGGAGAGACCAGGGGGAGAGGGAGTTAGTGAGAGTGAAGGAAGAGTGTGAGGTAGTCAGAGTCTGAGGGGAAAGGGATGTAGGGAGAGACCAGGGGGAGAGGGAGTTAGTGAGAGTGAAGGAAGAGTGTGAGGTAGTCAGAGTCTGAGGGGAAAGGGATGTAGGGAGAGACCAGGGGGAGAGAGGGAGTTAGTGAGAGTGAGGGGAGAGTGTGAGGTAGTCAGAGTCTGAGGGGAAAGGGATGTAGGGAGAGACCAGGGGGAGAGGGAGTTAGTGAGAGTGAAGGAAGAGTGTGAGGTAGTCAGAGTCTGAGGGGAAAGGGATGTAGGGAGAGACCAGGGGCAGAGGGAGTTAGTGAGAGTGAAGGAAGAGTGTGAGGTAGTCAGAGTCTGAGGGGAAAGGGATGTAGGGAGAGACCAGGGGGAGAGGGAGTTAGTGAGAGTGAAGGAAGAGTGTGAGGTAGTCAGAGTCTGAGGGGAAAGGGATGTAGGGAGAGACCAGGGGGAGAGGAAGTTAGTGAGAGTGAAGGAAGAGTGTGAGGTAGTCAGAGTCTGAGGGGAAAGGGATGTAGGGAGAGACCAGGGGGAGAGGGAGTTAGTGAGAGTGAGGGGAGAGTGTGAGGTAGTCAGAGTCTGAGGGGAAAGGGATGTAGGGAGAGACCAGGGGGAGAGGGAGTTAGTGAGAGTGAGGGGAGAGTGTGAGGTAGTCAGAGTCTGAGGGGAAAGGGATGTAGGGAGAGACCAGGGGGAGAGGGAGTTAGTGAGAGTGAAGGGAGAGTGTGAGGTAGTCAGAGTCTGAGGGGAAAGGGATGTAGGGAGAGACCAGGGGGAGAGGGAGTTAGTGAGAGTGAGGGAGAGTGTGAGGTAGTCAGAGTCTGAGGGGAAAGGGATGTAGGGAGAGACCAGGGGCAGAGGGATTTAGTGAGAGTGAAGGAAGAGTGTGAGGTAGTCAGAGTCTGAGGGTAAAGGGATGTAGGGACAGACCAGGGGGAGAGGGAGTTAGTGACAGTGAAGGAAGAGTGTGAGGTAGTCAGAGTCTGAGGGGAAAGGGATGTAGGGAGAGACCAGGGGGAGAGGGAGTTAGTGAGAGTGAGGGGAGAGTGTGAGGTAGTCAGAGTCTGAGGGGAAAGGGATGTAGGGAGAGACCGGGGGGAGAGGGAGTTAGTGAGAGTGAGGGGAGAGTGTGAGGTAGTCAGAGTCTGAGGGGAAAGGGATGTAGGGAGAGACCAGGGGGAGAGGGAGTTATTGAGAGTGAGGGAAGAGTGTGAGGTAGTCAGAGTCTGAGAGGAAAGGGATGTAGGGAGAGACCAGGGGGAGAGGGAGTTAGTGAGAGTGAAGGAAGAGTGTGAGGTAGTCAGAGTCTGAGGGGAAAGGGATGTAGGGAGAGACCAGGGGGAGAGGGAGTTAGTGAGAGTGAAGGAAGAGTGTGAGGTAGTCAGAGTCTGAGGGGAAAGGGATGTAGGGAGAGACCAGGGGGGAGAGGGAGTTAGTGAGAGTGATGGGAGAGGGTGAGGTAGTCAGAGTCTGAGGGGAAAGGGATGTAGGGAGAGACCAGGGGGAGAGGGAGTTAGTGAGAGTGAAGGAAGAGTGTGAGGTAGTCAGAGTCTGAGGAGAAAGGGATGTAGGGAGAGACCGGGGGGAGAGGGAGTTAGTGAGAGTGAAGGAAGAGTGTGAGGTAGTCAGAGTCTGAGGGGAAAGGGATGTAGGGAGAGACCAGGGGGAGAGGGAGTTAGTGAGAGTGAAGGAAGAGTGTGAGGTAGTCAGAGTCTGAGGGGAAAGGGATGTAGGGAGAGACCAGGGGGAGAGGGAGTTAGTGAGAGTGAAGGAAGAGTGTGAGGTAGTCAGAGTCTGAGGGGAAAGGGATGTAGGGAGAGACCAGGGGGAGAGGGAGTTAGTAAGAGTGAGGGGAGAGAGTGTGAGGTAGTCAGAGTCTGAGGGGAAAGGGATGTAGGGAGAGACCAGGGGGAGAGGGAGTTAGTGAGAGTGAAGGAAGAGTGTGAGGTAGTCAGAGTCTGAGGGGAAAGGGATGTAGGGAGAGACCAGGGGCAGAGGGAGTTAGTGAGAGTGAAGGAAGAGTGTGAGGTAGTCAGAGTCTGAGGGGAAAGGGATGTAGGGAGAGACCAGGGGGAGAGGGAGTTAGTGAGAGTGAAGGAAGAGTGTGAGGTAGTCAGAGTCTGAGGGGAAAGGGATGTAGGGAGAGACCAGGGGGAGAGGAAGTTAGTGAGAGTGAAGGAAGAGTGTGAGGTAGTCAGAGTCTGAGGGGAAAGGGATGTAGGGAGAGACCAGGGGGAGAGGGAGTTAGTGAGAGTGAGGGGAGAGTGTGAGGTAGTCAGAGTCTGAGGGGAAAGGGATGTAGGGAGAGACCAGGGGGAGAGGGAGTTAGTGAGAGTGAGGGGAGAGTGTGAGGTAGTCAGAGTCTGAGGGGAAAGGGATGTAGGGAGAGACCAGGGGGAGAGGGAGTTAGTGAGAGTGAAGGGAGAGTGTGTGGTAGTCAGAGTCTGAGGGGAAAGGGATGTAGGGAGAGACCAGGGGGAGAGGGAGTTAGTGAGAGTGAGGGGAGAGTGTGAGGTAGTCAGAGTCTGAGGGGAAAGGGATGTAGGGAGAGACCAGGGGGAGAGGGAGTTAGTGAGAGTGAAGGAAGAGTGTGAGGTAGTCAGAGTCTGAGGGGAAAGGGATGTAGGGAGAGACCAGGGGGAGAGGGAGTTAGTGAGAGTGAAGGAAGAGTGTGAGGTAGTCAGAGTCTGAGGGGAAAGGGATGTAGGGAGAGACCAGGGGGAGAGGGAGTTAGTGAGAGTGAGGGGAGAGTGTGAGGTAGTCAGAGTCTGTGGGGAAAGGGATGTAGGGAGAGACCAGGGGGAGAGGGAGTTAGTGAGAGTGAGGGGAGAGTGTGAGGTAGTCAGAGTCTGAGGGGAAAGGGATGTAGGGAGAGACCAGGGGGAGACGGAGTTAGTGAGATTGAAGGAAGAGTGTGAGGTATTCAGAGTCTGAGGGGAAAGGGATGTAGGGAGAGACCAGGGGGAGAGGGAGTTAGTGAGAGTGAGGGGAGAGTGTGAGGTAGTCAGAGTCTGAGGGGAAAGGGATGTAGGGAGAGACCAGGGGCAGAGGGATTTAGTGAGAGTGAAGGAAGAGTGTGAGGTAGTCAGAGTCTGAGGGTAAAGGGATGTAGGGAGAGACCAGGGGGAGAGGGAGTTAGTGAGAGTGAAGGAAGAGTGTGAGGTAGTCAGAGTCTGAGGGGAAAGGGATGTAGGGAGAGAACAGGGGGAGAGGGAGTTAGTGAGAGTGAAGGAAGAGTGTGAGGTAGTCAGAGTCTGAGGGGAAAGGGATGTAGGGAGAGACCAGGGGGAGAGGAAGTTAGTGAGAGTGAAGGAAGAGTGTGAGGTAGTCAGAGTCTGAGGGGAAAGGGATGTAGGGAGAGACCAGGGGGAGAGGGAGTTAGTGAGAGTGAGGGGAGAGTGTGAGGTAGTCAGAGTCTGAGGGAGAGGGATGTAGGGAGAGACCAGGGGGAGAGGGAGTTAGTGAGAGTAAGGGGAGAGTGTGAGGTAGTCAGAGTCTGAGGGGAAAGGGATGTAGGGAGAGACCAGGGGGAGAGGGAGTTAGTGAGAGTGAAGGAAGAGTGTGAGGTAGTCAGAGTCTGAGGGGAAAGGGATGTAGGGAGAGAACAGGGGGAGAGGGAGTTAGTGAGAGTGAGGGGAGAGTGTGAGGTAGTCAGAGTCTGAGGGGAAAGGGATGTAGGGAGAGACCAGGGGGAGAGGGAGTTAGTGAGAGTGAGGGGAGAGTGTGAGGTAGTCAGAGTCTGAGGTGAAAGGGATGTATGGAGAGACCAGGGGGAGAGGGAGTTAGTGAGAGTGAAGGAAGAGTGTGAGGTAGTCAGAGTCTGAGGGGAAAGGGATGTAGGGAGAGACCAGGGGGAGAGGGGAGTTAGTGAGAGTGAGGGGAGAGTGTGAGGTAGTCAGAGTCTGAGGGGAAAGGGATGTAGGGAGAGACCAGGGGGAGAGGGAGTTAGTGAGAGTGAGGGGAGAGTGTGAGGTAGTCAGAGTCTGAGGGGAAAGGGATGTAGGGAGAGACCAGGGGGAGAGGGAGTTAGTGAGAGTGAGGGGAGAGTGTGAGGTAGTCAGAGTCTGAGGGGAAAGGGATGTAGGGAGAGACCAGGGGCAGAGGGATTTAGTGAGAGTGAAGGAAGAGTGTGAGGTAGTCAGAGTCTGAGGGTAAAGGGATGTAGGGACAGACCAGGGGGAGAGGGAGTTAGTGACAGTGAAGGAAGAGTGTGAGGTAGTCAGAGTCTGAGGGGAAAGGGATGTAGGGAGAGACCAGGGGGAGAGGGAGTTAGTGAGAGTGAGGGGAGAGTGTGAGGTAGTCAGAGTCTGAGGGGAAAGGGATGTAGGGAGAGACCGGGGGGAGAGGGAGTTAGTGAGAGTGAGGGGAGAGTGTGAGGTAGTCAGAGTCTGAGGGGAAAGGGATGTAGGGAGAGACCAGGGGGAGAGGGAGTTATTGAGAGTGAGGGAAGAGTGTGAGGTAGTCAGAGTCTGAGAGGAAAGGGATGTAGGGAGAGACCAGGGGGAGAGGGAGTTAGTGAGAGTGAAGGAAGAGTGTGAGGTAGTCAGAGTCTGAGGGGAAAGGGATGTAGGGAGAGACCAGGGGGAGAGGGAGTTAGTGAGAGTGAAGGAAGAGTGTGAGGTAGTCAGAGTCTGAGGGGAAAGGGATGTAGGGAGAGACCAGGGGGAGAGGGAGTTAGTGAGAGTGATGGGAGAGGGTGAGGTAGTCAGAGTCTGAGGGGAAAGGGATGTAGGGAGAGACCAGGGGGAGAGGGAGTTAGTGAGAGTGAAGGAAGAGTGTGAGGTAGTCAGAGTCTGAGGAGAAAGGGATGTAGGGAGAGACCGGGGGGAGAGGGAGTTAGTGAGAGTGAAGGAAGAGTGTGAGGTAGTCAGAGTCTGAGGGGAAAGGGATGTAGGGAGAGACCAGGGGGAGAGGGAGTTAGTGAGAGTGAAGGAAGAGTGTGAGGTAGTCAGAGTCTGAGGGGAAAGGGATGTAGGGAGAGACCAGGGGGAGAGGGAGTTAGTGAGAGTGAAGGAAGAGTGTGAGGTAGTCAGAGTCTGAGGGGAAAGGGATGTAGGGAGAGACCAGGGGGAGAGGGAGTTAGTGAGAGTGAGGGGAGAGTGTGAGGTAGTCAGAGTCTGAGGGGAAAGGGATGTAGGGAGAGACCAGGGGGAGAGGGAGTTAGTGAGAGTGAAGGAAGAGTGTGAGGTAGTCAGAGTCTGAGGGGAAAGGGATGTAGGGAGAGACCAGGGGCAGAGGGAGTTAGTGAGAGTGAAGGAAGAGTGTGAGGTAGTCAGAGTCTGAGGGGAAAGGGATGTAGGGAGAGACCAGGGGGAGAGGGAGTTAGTGAGAGTGAAGGAAGAGTGTGAGGTAGTCAGAGTCTGAGGGGAAAGGGATGTAGGGAGAGACCAGGGGGAGAGGAAGTTAGTGAGAGTGAAGGAAGAGTGTGAGGTAGTCAGAGTCTGAGGGGAAAGGGATGTAGGGAGAGACCAGGGGGAGAGGGAGTTAGTGAGAGTGAGGGGAGAGTGTGAGGTAGTCAGAGTCTGAGGGGAAAGGGATGTAGGGAGAGACCAGGGGGAGAGGGAGTTAGTGAGAGTGAGGGGAGAGTGTGAGGTAGTCAGAGTCTGAGGGGAAAGGGATGTAGGGAGAGACCAGGGGGAGAGGGAGTTAGTGAGAGTGAAGGGAGAGTGTGTGGTAGTCAGAGTCTGAGGGGAAAGGGATGTAGGGAGAGACCAGGGGGAGAGGGAGTTAGTGAGAGTGAGGGGAGAGTGTGAGGTAGTCAGAGTCTGAGGGGAAAGGGATGTAGGGAGAGACCAGGGGGAGAGGGAGTTAGTGAGAGTGAAGGAAGAGTGTGAGGTAGTCAGAGTCTGAGGGGAAAGGGATGTAGGGAGAGACCAGGGGGAGAGGGAGTTAGTGAGAGTGAAGGAAGAGTGTGAGGTAGTCAGAGTCTGAGGGGAAAGGGATGTAGGGAGAGACCAGGGGGAGAGGGAGTTAGTGAGAGTGAGGGGAGAGTGTGAGGTAGTCAGAGTCTGTGGGGAAAGGGATGTAGGGAGAGACCAGGGGGAGAGGGAGTTAGTGAGAGTGAGGGGAGAGTGTGAGGTAGTCAGAGTCTGAGGGGAAAGGGATGTAGGGAGAGACCAGGGGGAGACGGAGTTAGTGAGATTGAAGGAAGAGTGTGAGGTATTCAGAGTCTGAGGGGAAAGGGATGTAGGGAGAGACCAGGGGGAGAGGGAGTTAGTGAGAGTGAGGGGAGAGTGTGAGGTAGTCAGAGTCTGAGGGGAAAGGGATGTAGGGAGAGACCAGGGGCAGAGGGATTTAGTGAGAGTGAAGGAAGAGTGTGAGGTAGTCAGAGTCTGAGGGTAAAGGGATGTAGGGAGAGACCAGGGGGAGAGGGAGTTAGTGAGAGTGAAGGAAGAGTGTGAGGTAGTCAGAGTCTGAGGGGAAAGGGATGTAGGGAGAGAACAGGGGGAGAGGGAGTTAGTGAGAGTGAAGGAAGAGTGTGAGGTAGTCAGAGTCTGAGGGGAAAGGGATGTAGGGAGAGACCAGGGGGAGAGGAAGTTAGTGAGAGTGAAGGAAGAGTGTGAGGTAGTCAGAGTCTGAGGGGAAAGGGATGTAGGGAGAGACCAGGGGGAGAGGGAGTTAGTGAGAGTGAGGGGAGAGTGTGAGGTAGTCAGAGTCTGAGGGGAAAGGGATGTAGGGAGAGACCAGGGGGAGAGGGAGTTAGTGAGAGTAAGGGAGAGTGTGAGGTAGTCAGAGTCTGAGGGGAAAGGGATGTAGGGAGAGACCAGGGGGAGAGGGAGTTAGTGAGAGTGAAGGAAGAGTGTGAGGTAGTCAGAGTCTGAGGGGAAAGGGATGTAGGGAGAGACCAGGGGGAGAGGGAGTTAGTGAGAGTGAGGGGAGAGTGTGAGGTAGTCAGAGTCTGAGGGGAAAGGGATGTAGGGAGAGACCAGGGGGAGAGGGAGTTAGTGAGAGTGAAGGAAGAGTGTGAGGTAGTCAGAGTCTGAGGGGAAAGGGATGTAGGGAGAGACCAGGGGGAGAGGGAGTTAGTGAGAGTGAGGGGAGAGTGTGAGGTAGTCAGAGTCTGAGGGGAAAGGGATGTAGGGAGAGACCAGGGGGAGAGGGAGTTAGTGAGAGTGAGGGGGAGAGTGTGAGGTAGTCAGAGTCTGAGGGGAAAGGGATGTAGGGAGGAGACCAGGGGGAGAGGGAGTTAGTGAGAGTGAAGGAAGAGTGTGAGGTAGTCAGAGTCTGAGGAGAAAGGGATGTAGGGAGAGACCGGGGGGAGAGGGAGTTAGTGAGAGTGAAGGAAGAGTGTGAGGTAGTCAGAGTCTGAGGGGAAAGGGATGTAGGGAGAGACCAGGGGGAGAGGGAGTTAGTGAGAGTGAAGGAAGAGTGTGAGGTAGTCAGAGTCTGAGGGGAAAGGGATGTAGGGAGAGACCAGGGGGAGAGGGAGTTAGTGAGAGTGAAGGAAGAGTGTGAGGTAGTCAGAGTCTGAGGGGAAAGGGATGTAGGGAGAGACCAGGGGGAGAGGGAGTTAGTGAGAGTGAAGGAAGAGTGTGAGGTAGTCAGAGTCTGAGGGGAAAGGGATGTAGGGAGAGACCAGGGGGAGAGGGAGTTAGTGAGAGTGAGGGGAGAGTGTGAGGTAGTCAGAGTCTGAGGGGAAAGGGATGTAGGGAGAGACCAGGGGGAGAGGGAGTTAGTGAGAGTGAAGGAAGAGTGTGAGGTAGTCAGAGTCTGAGGGGAAAGGGATGTAGGGAGAGACCAGGGGCAGAGGAAGTTAGTGAGAGTGAAGGAAGAGTGTGAGGTAGTCAGAGTCTGAGGGGAAAGGGATGTAGGGAGAGACCAGGGGGAGAGGGGAGTTAGTGAGAGTGAAGGAAGAGTGTGAGGTAGTCAGAGTCTGAGGGGAAAGGGATGTAGGGAGAGACCAGGGGGAGAGGAAGTTAGTGAGAGTGAAGGAAGAGTGTGAGGTAGTCAGAGTCTGAGGGGAAAGGGATGTAGGGAGAGACCAGGGGGAGAGGGAGTTAGTGAGAGTGAGGGGAGAGTGTGAGGTAGTCAGAGTCTGAGGGGAAAGGGATGTAGGGAGAGACCAGGGGAGAGAGGAGTTAGTGAGAGTGAGGGGAGAGTGTGAGGTAGTCAGAGTCTGAGGGGAAAGGGATGTAGGGAGAGACCAGGGGGAGAGGGAGTTAGTGAGAGTGAAGGGAGAGTGTGAGGTAGTCAGAGTCTGAGGGGAAAGGGATGTAGGGAGAGACCAGGGGGAGAGGGAGTTAGTGAGAGTGAGGGGAGAGTGTGAGGTAGTCAGAGTCTGTGGGGAAAGGGATGTAGGGAGAGACCAGGGGGAGAGGGAGTTAGTGAGAGTGAGGGGAGAGTGTGAGGTAGTCAGAGTCTGAGGGGAAAGGGATGTAGGGAGAGACCAGGGGGAGAGGGAGTTAGTGAGAGTGAAGGAAGAGTGTGAGGTAGTCAGAGTCTGAGGGGAAAGGGATGTATGGAGAGACCAGGCGGAGAGGGAGTTAGTGAGAGTGAAGGAAGAGTGTGAGGTAGTCAGAGTCTGAGGGGGAAAGGGATGTAGGGAGAGACCAGGGGGAGAGAGGGAGTTAGTGAGAGTGAGGGGAGAGTGTGAGGTAGTCAGAGTCTGAGGGGAAAGGGATGTAGGGAGAGACCAGGGGGAGAGGGAGTTAGTGAGAGTGAGGGGAGAGTGTGAGGTAGTCAGAGTCTGAGGGGAAAGGGATGTAGGGAGAGACCAGGGGGAGAGGGAGTTAGTGAGAGTGAAGGAAGAGTGTGAGGTAGTCAGAGTCTGAGGAGAAAGGGATGTAGGGAGAGACCGGGGGGAGAGGGAGTTAGTGAGAGTGAAGGAAGAGTGTGAGGTAGTCAGAGTTTGAGGGGAAAGGGATGTAGGGAGAGACCAGGGGGAGAGGGAGTTAGTGAGAGTGAAGGAAGAGTGTGAGGTAGTCAGAGTCTGAGGGGAAAGGGATGTAGGGAGAGACCAGGGGGAGAGGGAGTTAGTGAGAGTGAAGGAAGAGTATGAGGTAGTCAGAGTCTGAGGGGAAAGGGATGTAGGGAGAGACCAGGGGGAGAGGGAGTTAGTGAGAGTGAAGGAAGAGTGTGAGGTAGTCAGAGTCTGAGGGGAAAGGGATGTAGGGAGAGACCAGGGGGAGAGGGAGTTAGTGAGAGTGAGGGGAGAGTGTGAGGTAGTCAGAGTCTGAGGGGAAAGGGATGTAGGGAGAGACCAGGGGGAGAGGGAGTTAGTGAGAGTGAAGGAAGAGTGTGAGGTAGTCAGAGTCTGAGGGGAAAGGGATGTAGGGAGAGACCAGGGGGAGAGGGAGTTAGTGAGAGTGAAGGAAGAGTGTGAGGTAGTCAGAGTCTGAGGGGAAAGGGATGTAGGGAGAGACCAGGGGGAGAGGAAGTTAGTGAGAGTGAAGGAAGAGTGTGAGGTAGTCAGAGTCTGAGGGGAAAGGGATGTAGGGAGAGACCAGGGGGAGAGGGAGTTAGTGAGAGTGAGGGGAGAGTGTGAGGTAGTCAGAGTCTGAGGAGAAAGGGATGTAGGGAGAGACCAGGGGGAGAGGGAGTTAGTGAGAGTGAGGGGAGAGTGTGAGGTAGTCAGAGTCTGAGGGGAAAGGGATGTAGGGAGAGACCAGGGGGAGAGGGAGTTAGTGAGAGTGAGGGGAGAGTGTGAGGTAGTCAGAGTCTGAGGGGAAAGGGATGTAGGGAGAGACCAGGGGGAGAGGGAGTTAGTGAGAGTGAGGGGAGAGTGTGAGGTAGTCAGAGTCTGAGGGGAAAGGGATGTAGGGAGAGACCAGGGGGAGAGGGAGTTAGTGAGAGTGAGGGGAGTGTGTGAGGTAGTCAGAGTCTGAGGGGAAAGGGATGTAGGGAGAGACCAGGGGGAGAGGGAGTTAGTGAGAGTGAGGGGAGAGTGTGAGGTAGTCAGAGTCTGAGGGGAAAGGGATGTAGGGAGAGACCAGGGGGAGAGGGAGTTAGTGAGAGTGAGGGGAGAGTGTGAGGTAGTCAGAGTCTGAGGGGAAAGGGATGTAGGGAGAGACCAGGGGGAGAGGGAGTTAGTGAGAGTGAAGGAAGAGTGTGAGGTAGTCAGAGTCTGAGGGGAAAGGGATGTAGGGAGAGACCAGGGGGAGAGGAAGTTAGTGAGAGTGAAGGAAGAGTGTGAGGTAGTCAGAGTCTGAGGGGAAAGGGATGTAGGGAGAGACCAGGGGGAGAGGGAGTTAGTGAGAGTGAGGGGAGAGTGTGAGGTAGTCAGAGTCTGAGGGGAAAGGGATGTAGGGAGAGACCAGGGGGAGAGGGAGTTAGTGAGAGTGAGGGGAGAGTGTGAGGTAGTCAGAGTCTGAGGGGAAAGGGATGTAGGGAGAGACCAGGGGGAGAGGGAGTTAGTGAGAGTGAAGGGAGAGTGTGAGGTAGTCAGAGTCTGAGGGGAAAGGGATGTAGGGAGAGACCAGGGGGAGAGGGAGTTAGTGAGAGTGAGGGGAGAGTGTGAGGTAGTCAGAGTCTGAGGGGAAAGGGATGTAGGGAGAGACCAGGGGGAGAGGGAGTTAGTGAGAGTGAAGGAAGAGTGTGAGGTAGTCAGAGTCTGAGGGGAAAGGGATGTAGGGAGAGACCAGGGGGAGAGGGAGTTAGTGAGAGTGAAGGAAGAGTGTGAGGTAGTCAGAGTCTGAGGGGAAAGGGATGTAGGGAGAGACCAGGGGGAGAGGGAGTTAGTGAGAGTGAGGGGAGAGTGTGAGGTAGTCAGAGTCTGTGGGGAAAGGGCTGTAGGGAGAGACCAGGGGGAGAGGGAGTTAGTGAGAGTGAGGGGAGAGTGTGAGGTAGTCAGAGTCTGAGGGGAAAGGGATGTAGGGAGAGACCAGGGGGAGAGGGAGTTAGTGAGAGTGAAGGAAGAGTGTGAGGTAGTCAGAGTCTGAGGGGAAAGGGATGTAGGGAGAGACCAGGGGGAGAGGGAGTTAGTGAGAGTGAAGGAAGAGTGTGAGGTAGTCAGAGTCTGAGGGGAAAGGGATGTAGGGAGAGACCAGGCGGAGAGGGAGTTAGTGAGAGTGAGGGGAGAGTGTGAGGTAGTCAGAGTCTGAGGGAAAGGGATGTAGGGAGAGACCAGGGGGAGAGGGAGTTAGTGAGAGTGAGGGGAGAGTGTGAGGTAGTCAGAGTCTGAGGGGAAAGGGATGTAGGGAGAGACCAGGGGGAGAGGGAGTTAGTGAGAGTGAGGGGAGAGTGTGAGGTAGTCAGAGTCTGAGGGGAAAGGGATGTAGGGAGAGACCAGGGGGAGAGGGAGTTAGTGAGAGTGAAGGAAGAGTGTGAGGTAGTCAGAGTCTGAGGAGAAAGGGATGTAGGGAGAGACCGGGGGGAGAGGGAGTTAGTGAGAGTGAAGGAAGAGTGTGAGGTAGTCAGAGTTTGAGGGGAAAGGGATGTAGGGAGAGACCAGGGGGAGAGGGAGTTAGTGAGAGTGAAGGGAAGAGTGTGAGGTAGTCAGAGTCTGAGGGGAAAGGGATGTAGGGAGAGACCAGGGGAGAGGGAGTTAGTGAGAGTGAAGGAAGAGTATGAGGTAGTCAGAGTCTGAGGGGAAAGGGATGTAGGGAGAGACCAGGGGGAGAGGGAGTTAGTGAGAGTGAAGGAAGAGTGTGAGGTAGTCAGAGTCTGAGGGGAAAGGGATGTAGGGAGAGACCAGGGGGAGAGGGAGTTAGTGAGAGTGAGGGGAGAGTGTGAGGTAGTCAGAGTCTGAGGGGAAAGGGATGTAGGGAGAGACCAGGGGGAGAGGGAGTTAGTGAGAGTGAAGGAAGAGTGTGAGGTAGTCAGAGTCTGAGGGGAAAGGGATGTAGGGAGAGACCAGGGGGAGAGGGAGTTAGTGAGAGTGAAGGAAGAGTGTGAGGTAGTCAGAGTCTGAGGGGAAAGGGATGTAGGGAGAGACCAGGGGGAGAGGGAGTTAGTGAGAGTGAGGGGAGAGTGTGAGGTAGTCAGAGTCTGTGGGGAAAGGGATGTAGGGAGAGACCAGGGGGAGAGGGAGTTAGTGAGAGTGAGGGGAGAGTGTGAGGTAGTCAGAGTCTGAGGGGAAAGGGATGTAGGGAGAGACCAGGGGGAGAGGGAGTTAGTGAGAGTGAAGGAAGAGTGTGAGGTAGTCAGAGTCTGAGGGGAAAGGGATGTAGGGAGAGACCAGGGGGAGAGGGAGTTAGTGAGAGTGAAGGAAGAGTGTGAGGTAGTCAGAGTCTGAGGGGAAAGGGATGTAGGGAGAGACCAGGCGGAGAGGGAGTTAGTGAGAGTGAGGGGAGAGTGTGAGGTAGTCAGAGTCTGAGGGGAAAGGGATGTAGGGAGAGACCAGGGGGAGAGGGAGTTAGTGAGAGTGAGGGGAGAGTGTGAGGTAGTCAGAGTCTGAGGGGAAAGGGATGTAGGGAGAGACCAGGGGGAGAGGGAGTTAGTGAGAGTGAGGGGAGAGTGTGAGGTAGTCAGAGTCTGAGGGGAAAGGGATGTAGGGAGAGACCAGGGGGAGAGGGAGTTAGTGAGAGTGAAGGAAGAGTGTGAGGTAGTCAGAGTCTGAGGAGAAAGGGATGTAGGGAGAGACCGGGGGGAGAGGGAGTTAGTGAGAGTGAAGGAAGAGTGTGAGGTAGTCAGAGTTTGAGGGGAAAGGGATGTAGGGAGAGACCAGGGGGAGAGGGAGTTAGTGAGAGTGAAGGAAGAGTGTGAGGTAGTCAGAGTCTGAGGGGAAAGGGATGTAGGGAGAGACCAGGGGGAGAGGGAGTTAGTGAGAGTGAAGGAAGAGTATGAGGTAGTCAGAGTCTGAGGGGAAAGGGATGTAGGGAGAGACCAGGGGGAGAGGGAGTTAGTGAGAGTGAAGGAAGAGTGTGAGGTAGTCAGAGTCTGATGGGAAAGGGATGTAGGGAGAGACCAGGGGGAGAGGGAGTTAGTGAGAGTGAGGGGAGAGTGTGAGGTAGTCAGAGTCTGAGGGGAAAGGGATGTAGGGAGAGACCAGGGGGAGAGGGAGTTAGTGAGAGTGAAGGAAGAGTGTGAGGTAGTCAGAGTCTGAGGGGAAAGGGATGTAGGGAGAGACCAGGGGGAGAGGGAGTTAGTGAGAGTGAAGGAAGAGTGTGAGGTAGTCAGAGTCTGAGGGGAAAGGGATGTAGGGAGAGACCAGGGGGAGAGGAAGTTAGTGAGAGTGAAGGAAGAGTGTGAGGTAGTCAGAGTCTGAGGGGAAAGGGATGTAGGGAGAGACCAGGGGGAGAGGGAGTTAGTGAGAGTGAGGGGAGAGTGTGAGGTAGTCAGAGTCTGAGGGGAAAGGGATGTAGGGAGAGACCAGGGGGAGTGGGAGTTAGTGAGAGTGAGGGGAGAGTGTGAGGTAGTCAGAGTCTGAGGGGAAAGGGATGTAGGGAGAGACCAGGGGGAGAGGGAGTTAGTGAGAGTGAAGGGAGAGTGTGAGGTAGTCAGAGTCTGAGGGGAAAGGGATGTAGGGAGAGACCAGGGGGAGAGGGAGTTAGTGAGAGTGAGGGGAGAGTGTGAGGTAGTCAGAGTCTGAGGGGAAAGGGATGTAGGGAGAGACCAGGGGGAGAGGGAGTTAGTGAGAGTGAAGGAAGAGTGTGAGGTAGTCAGAGTCTGAGGGAAAGGGATGTAGGGAGAGACCAGGGGGAGAGGGAGTTAGTGAGAGTGAAGGAAGAGTGTGAGGTAGTCAGAGTCTGAGGGGAAAGGGATGTAGGGAGAGACCAGGGGGAGAGGGAGTTAGTGAGAGTGAGGGGAGAGTGTGAGGTAGTCAGAGTCTGTGGGGAAAGGGATGTAGGGAGAGACCAGGGGGAGAGGGAGTTAGTGAGAGTGAAGGAAGAGTGTGAGGTAGTCAGAGTCTGAGGGTAAAGGGATGTAGGGAGAGACCAGGGGGAGAGGGAGTTAGTGAGAGTGAAGGAAGAGTGTGTGAGGTAGTCAGAGTCTGAGGGGAAAGTGATGTAGGGAGAGAACAGGGGGAGAGGGAGTTAGTGAGAGTGAAGGAAGAGTGTGAGGTAGTCAGAGTCTGAGGGGAAAGGGATGTAGGGAGAGACCAGGGGGAGAGGAAGTTAGTGAGAGTGAAGGAAGAGTGTGAGGTAGTCAGAGTCTGAGGGGAAAGGGATGTAGGGAGAGACCAGGGGGAGAGGGAGTTAGTGAGAGTGAAGGAAGAGTGTGAGGTAGTCAGAGTCTGAGGGGAAAGGGATGTAGGGAGAGAACAGGGGGAGAGGGAGTTAGTGAGAGTGAGGGGAGAGTGTGAGGTAGTCAGAGTCTGAGGGGAAAGGGATGTAGGGAGAGACCAGGGGGAGAGGGAGTTAGTGAGAGTGAAGGAAGAGTGTGAGGTAGTCAGAGTCTGAGGGGAAAGGGATGTAGGGAGAGACCAGGGGGAGAGGGAGTTAGTGAGAGTGAGGGGAGAGTGTGAGGTAGTCAGAGTCTGAGGGGAAAGGGATGTAGGGAGAGACCAGGGGCAGAGGGATTTAGTGAGAGTGAAGGAAGAGTGTGAGGTAGTCAGAGTCTGAGGGTAAAGGGATGTAGGGAGAGACCAGGGGGAGAGGGAGTTAGTGAGAGTGAAGGAAGAGTGTGAGGTAGTCAGAGTCTGAGGGGAAAGTGATGTAGGGAGAGAACAGGGGGAGAGGGAGTTAGTGAGAGTGAAGGAAGAGTGTGAGGTAGTCAGAGTCTGAGGGGAAAGGGATGTAGGGAGAGACCAGGGGGAGAGGAAGTTAGTGAGAGTGAAGGAAGAGTGTGAGGTAGTCAGAGTCTGAGGGGAAAGGGATGTAGGGAGAGACCAGGGGGAGAGGGAGTTAGTGAGAGTGAGGGGAGAGTGTGAGGTACTCAGAGTCTGAGGGGAAAGGGATGTAGGGAGAGACCAGGGGGAGAGGGAGTTAGTGAGAGTGAGGGGAGAGTGTGAGGTAGTCAGAGTCTGAGGGGAAAGGGATGTAGGGAGAGACCAGGGGGAGAGGGAGTTAGTGAGAGTGAAGGAAGAGTGTGAGGTAGTCAGAGTCTGAGGGGAAAGGGATGTAGGGAGAGAACAGGGGGAGAGGGAGTTAGTGAGAGTGAGGGGAGAGTGTGAGGTAGTCAGAGTCTGAGGGGAAAGGGATGTAGGGAGAGACCAGGGGGAGAGGGAGTTAGTGAGAGTGAGGGGAGAGTGTGAGGTAGTCAGAGTCTGAGGGGAAAGGGATGTATGGAGAGACCAGGGGGAGAGGGAGTTAGTGAGAGTGAAGGAAGAGTGTGAGGTAGTCAGAGTCTGAGGGGAAAGGGATGTAGGGAGAGACCAGGGGGAGAGGGAGTTAGTGAGAGTGAGGGGAGAGTGTGAGGTAGTCAGAGTCTGAGGGGAAAGGGATGTAGGGAGAGACCGGGGGGAGAGGGAGTTAGTGAGAGTGAAGGAAGAGTGTGAGGTAGTCAGAGTCTGAGGGGAAAGGGATGTAGGGAGAGACCAGGGGGAGAGGGAGGTGCCGAGAGACCGTGCGGAGCGGCAGTTGGTGAGAGTCCAAAGGGGGAGAGGGAGGTGGTGATGGACCGAGGGGAGATGGAGAGGTAGGGACGGCCAAGGGGAGAGGGTGAGGCAGGGACTGTCCGAGGGGAGAGGGAGGTGCTGATGGACCGAGGGGAGATGGAGAGGAAGGGACGGCCAAGGGGAGAGGGTGAGGCAGGGACTGTCCGAGGGGAGAGGGTGAGGCAGGGTCTGTCCGAGAGGAGAGGGAGGTGGTGATGGACCGAGGGGAGATGGAGATGTAGGGACGGCCAAGGCGAACGAGTGAGGCAGGGACTGTCCGAGGGGAGAGGGTGAGGCGGGGGAGGACTGAGGGGAGGGGGGAGAGGCTGTGGAGGACCGAGAGGAGGGGGGGGAGATGTTGGGAAGGACCGAGGGGAGGGGGAGGCAAAGGAGACTCGGAGGGGAGAGGGACTCAGAAAGGATGAGGGGAGAGGAAGGGAGATAGACACCAGGCTGAGAGAACATGAGGGAGAGACCAAGGGGAGAGATTGCGAGGGAGAAAGAGACCGAGTGGTTGGACATAAGAAGAGTATGAGGTAAGAGGGAGGGAGACCCAGTGTGGAGAGGGAGTAAGGGAGAGTTCAAGGGGAGTACGAGGTAAGGAGGACCCGAGGACAGATGCAGGTAGGGAGTGTCCGAAGGGTGAGACCTTGGGGAGAGGGAGGGAGGGATGCACCAAGGGGGAGAGAGCGTGAGGGAACAGCAAGGGAGTAGTAAGTTCGGGTGAGATCGAGGGGTGAAGGAGGTAGGGAGACTGGGAGCTGAGGGAGGTAGGGAGAAGCCAAGTGGAGAGCCTGAGGGTAGTGTGAATAAGGGAAAGACAGAGGAGTTGGAGTTGGAGAGAGACAAAGCGGAGAGGGATGTATGCAGAGATTGAGTGAGGGGGAAGTTGGGGGGACTGAGGAAGGAGAGGGTAGGGAGAGACTGAGGGAAAGGGTGGCTGAGGGAGACCGAGGGAGGGAGGCAGGTGGAGAGTGACCAAGGGTAGACGAAGTTAGGAGGAGACCGAGTGGAGGGGTAGTGTGGAGATTCCGAATAGAGAAGGAGGCAGAGACCGAGGGGTGAGGAAGGTAGGGAGTGACCGAGGGGTGAGGGAGGTAGGGAGAGTCTGAGGGAAAGAGGTTGGAGGAGTCTGCAGAGATTGAGGGAAGTAGGAGTTTGGTGGATATGGAGGTAGAGCGAGACCGAGGTGGGAGAGGGGTAGGTGGAGTTGACTATGGTAGGAAGAAACGGAGGGTAGTAGGGTGTGTGAGTGGAAAGGGAGGCAGGGAGCGACTCGGGAGAGGAAGGAAGGGAACGACCAGAGGGGATGATGGTAGGGAGAAATTGAAGGGAGGCAGAGTGAGGACGTATAGAGTTGGGGAGAGGGAGGTACAGCGAATTTGAGGGGAAAGGGTGGTAGGGAGAGGCTGAGGCATGAATAAGGTAGGGAGAGACTGAGGGGAGAACATGAGGAGAGACCAAGGGTAAGGGATGTTGGGGTGAGACCGAGGGTAGAGGTAGGGGGACACCAGGGGGAGAGGGAGGTAGGGAAGGATGGAGGTGAGATGTGGTTTGTGGGAGACCGAGGGAAGAGGGATGTGCACAGAGACTAAGGGGTTGGGGAGGTTGGGTAAGTCCAAGGGGAGAAACAGGTAGCGAGAGACTGAGGGGATAGGGAAGTAGGGAGAGACTGAGGGGAAAGGAATGTTGGAGGAGGCCAAAGGGTGAAGAAATGAGGGAGGCGAGGGTGAGATTGTGGTGTCCGAGGGGATGCGGAGATAGAGAGAGGGAGACCAAGGGGGGTGGGTGGCAGTGATCTAGGGTAGATGGATTTATGGGGGGGAGAGAGGGGGTAGGGAGAGACCGAGGAGTGAGGAAGAGATTGAGGTGTAAGGGAGGTAGGGAGAGACTGAGGGGAGAGGGAGTTTGTGAAATTTAGAGGGGAGATGGAGTTAGTGACTGTGGAGGGAGGGAGACGAGAATTGAATTGATTTTATTTCTAATATCCTTCACATACATGACGAGTAAAAATCTTTACGTTACGTCTCCATCTGAAGGAGCAATGTGCAATTTATAGTAATTTGTAATAAATAGTATGTACACCAGGACAGTCAATATAACATAGAAATACAGTTGTATCAGTGTGAATTAATCAGTCTGATGGCCTGGTGGAAGAAGCTGTCCCGGAGCCTGTTGGTCCTGGCGTTTATGCTGTGGTACCGTTTCCCGGATGGTAGCAGCTGGAACAGTTTGTGGTTGGGGTGACTCGGGTCCCCAATGATCCTTCGGGTCCTTTTTACACACCTGTCGCTGTAAATGCCCTGAATAGTGGGAAGTTCACATCTACAGATGTGCTGGGCTGTCCACACCACTCTCTGCAGAGTCCTGCGATTGAGGGAAGTACAGTTCCCATACCAGGCAGTAATGCAGCCAGTCAGGATGCTCTCTATTGTGCCCCTTAGGATTTGGGGGCCCACACCAAGCTGCTTCAATCATCTGAGGTGAAAGAGGTGCTTACCTACTGCCCATGTCAGTTACAAACACACGAGATTTTGCAGAATCAGAAAATCTACAGAAAATGCTGAGAAACTAGTATGTACACCAGGACAGTGAATATAACATAGAAATACAGTCGGCCCTCCTTATCCGCGAGGGATTGGTTCCAGGACCCCCCGCGGATACCAAAATACGCAGATGCTCAAGTCCCTTATTCAACCTGTCTCAATGCGGTGGACATTAGGACCCAGTGGAACCCCGGATCTGATTTAACCTGTCGCAGTGCAGTGGACATCAGGACCTGGCGGCAGAGCTCTGAATCCGCAGTGTTTCTGTTCACGAAAATAATCACGATCACGTTTGAAAATAAAGTGGAAATAATAAAGCGATCGGAAAGAGGTGAAACACCATCGATCATTGGAAAAGCGTTAGGCTACGTCAGTCAACGATCAGAACAATTTTAAAGGATAAAGTGAGAAAGGCCCTGCCCCGATGAAAGCTACAATTATTACTAAGCAACGCAGTGGTTTAATTATTGGGTTTTGGGTTTTCGATTCTCCACATCAACCCAACATGGTGGAGAGCGCACTTGGGAGCAGTCTGTCACTGGATCGAACTTGGGAACTGCTGTTCCCGAGCCCGGCGCTGAAACTCTTAAGCATTTTATATGCATAGAAAGGTGAATATATACTATATACTAAGGCAAAAGTTTGACTAACTGATGCTAAATAATACCAGATGTATCTGTTCCGACTTACTCAGTAAGAGAATTTAAGGTTTTTTTTATTCCGATCCACGATAACCCACGCACATCCTCCCGTTTACTTTAAATCATCTTTAGATTACTTATAATACCTAATACAATGTAAATGCTATGTAAAATAGTTGTTATACTGCATTGTTTAGGGAATAATGACTAGAAAAAAAGTCTGTACATGCTCAAACAACAAGTGCTGGAAGTGCACTACCGGGTTTTCTCGATTCGTGGTTGGTTGAATTCGCGCATGCGGAAGTCGCGGGGAAGGAGGGCTGACTATACATTTGTATCAGTGTGAATTAATCAGTCTGATGGCCTGGTGGAAGAAGCTGTCCCGGAGCCTGTTGGTCCTGGCTTTTATGCTGTGGTACCGTTTCCCGGATGGTAGCAGCTGGAACAGTTTGTGGTTGGGGTGACTCGGGTCCCCAATGATCCTTCGGGTCCTTTTTACACACCTGTCACTGTAAATGTCCTGAATATTGGGAAGGTCACATCTACAGATGCGCTGGGCTGTCCACACCACTCTCTGCAGAGTCCTGCGATTGAAGGAAGTACAGTTCCCATACCAGGCAGTGATGCAGCCAGTCAGGATGCTCTCAATTGTGCCCCTGTAGAAAGTTCTTAGGATTTGTGGGTCCATACCAAACTTCTTCAACCATCTGAGGTGAAAGAGGTGCTGTTGTGCCTTGGTGCCTTTTACACCACACAGCCAGTGTGTACAGACCACGTGAGATCCTGGGTGATGTGTATGCTGGATTTGTAATGTCCATGTCACTGGCCTTTGAACAGGGAGCAGGGTCCGAGAGTGTCTATGAACTGAAAAAACATGACTACATCTCTGTGTTCATACTGTGTCCTCTCCCTCCCTCGTACCTACTGCCCATGTCAGTTACAAACACACGGGATTCTGCAGATGCTGAAAATCTGTGGAAAATGCTGAGAAACTCAGCAGGTCAGGCAGCATCCATGGTGAGGAATGAACGGTGGACGTTTTGTGCTGAGACCTTTCATCAGGAATGGAAAGGACGGGGGGGGGGAGAAATCGAAATAACAAGGTGGGGGGAAGAAAAGCATCACAGGCTGGGAGGTGATAGGTGGAGCCAGGCGAGGGGGAGGGTAAGTGAGTGGGAGGGTGAAGTGAGAAGCTGGGAGGTGATAGGTGGAGCCAGTCGAGGGGGAGGGTAAGTGAGTGGGAGGGTGAAGTGAGAAGCTGGGAGGTGATAGGTGGAGCCAGGCGAGGGGGAGGGTAAGTGAGTGGGAGGGTGAAGTGAGAAGCTGGGAGGTGATAGGTGGAGTCAGGCGACGAGAGAGTTAAGTGAGTGGGAGGGTGAAGTGAGAAGCTGGGAGGTGATAGGTGGAGCCAGGCGAGGGGAAAGGTAAGTGAGTGGGAGGGTGAAGTGAGTAGCTGGGAGGTGATAGGTGGAGCCAGGCGAGGGGGAAGGTAAGTGAGTGGGAGGGTGAAGTGAGGAGCTGGGAGGTGATAGGTGGAGCCAGGCGAGGGGGAAGGTAAGTGAGTGGGAGGGTGAAGTGAGAAGCTGGGAGGTGATAGGTGGAGCCAGGCGAGGGGGAAGGTAAGTGAGTGGGAGGGTGAAGTGAGAAGCTGGGAGGTGATAGGTGGAGCCAGGCGAGGGGGAAGGTAAGTGAGTGGGAGGGTGAAGTGAGAAGCTGGGAGGTGATAGGTGGAGCCAGGCGAGGGGGGAGGGTAAGTGAGTGGGAGGGTGAAGTGAGAAGCTGGGAGGTGATAGGTGGAGTCAGGCGAGGGGGAGGGTAAGTGAGTGGGAGGGTGAAGTGAGAAGCTGGGAGGTGATAGGTGGAGCCAGGCGAGGGGGAGGTAAGTGAGTGGGAGGGTGAAGTGAGAAGCTGGGAGGTGATAGGTGGAGCCAGGCGAGGGGGAGGTAAGTGAGTGGGAGGTGAAGTGAGAAGCTGGGAGGTGATAGGTGGAGCCAGGCGAGGGGGAAGGTAAGTGAGTGGGAGGGTGAAGTGAGAAGCTGGGAGGTGATAGGTAGAGCCAGGCGAGGGGGAGGTGAATGAGTGGGAGGGTGAAGTGAGAAGCTGGGAGGTGATAGGTGGTAAAGGGCTGAAGAGACCCGAAATGATGATTCTTTATTCCTCTCCATAGATGCTGCCTGAGCTGCTGAGCTACCCAGTATCTTGTGTGTCCGATACACAGCCCAGTGTAGAATGTTTTGTCAGGGGTTTATCCCACTCCCTAATTCATGCTTTGGGTTTTATTCGATTACTATCTACAAAACACTCAATTCCCTGGAGGACCCACCGGCCCAGGAAATCCCCCTGTACCCATAGTGATCACATGCTCCATCCCTACATGAACATAACCCCAGAAGAGGGACAGGCATTCAGCTCGGGCAGAGCCCTTGACTGCCTGGACCCACGAATGGCCATCTTGGCCAGGTCCAGGAACAAGCCCACCAGTAGATTCTCTGAGTGACCCAACCCCCTCCGTACTGGGTGACCATATATCAGGAGCACAGGGCTGAAGTACAACCAAAACGTGAGCAGCAGCCCCTTCAGATACTCAAACAGGGGCTGCAACCTCTCACACTTCATATAAACATTGTACACTGACTCCTCCCGGCCTACAAAGGACAGGTGAACCGGGTGTCTGTGAAACGGCTCCAAAATCTATTGCACGGCACAGGGGAAAAGTTCACTCAACTTCACTCTCCCCATCATTGAAATGTTCCCACAACCTATGGACTCACTTTCAAGGACTCTTCACCTCATGACTATCCCTATCCCCCTGTACCCATTGTGATCGCATGCTCCATCTCTACAGACACACTGCTATGAACATAACCCCTGAACTGATAACTTAGAACTTGAGAGTCCAATCAGTGACGGTAGATTTTATGTGTCGAGGAGCAAGAGCCACATATCTCTTCACTATAATTAATGAAAAAGAACACAATAGATCACAGGAAAGTTACTAATCACAGTTTGGCATGTTGAGGGCAAGATCCTTAACAGTGTTGCTGAGCAGAGAGATCTTGGGATCCAAGTTCAGAACTCCTTGAAAGTGGCTCAGAGTTCAATAAGGTGGTTAGGAAGGCTTATGGAATGCTGATGTTGTTAGTCGAGGCATTGAGGTCAAAAGTCAAGAGGTTGTGTTGCCACTTTGTATAACTCTGGTGAGGCCACGTCTGGGGTATTGCAGACATTCTGGTCACCCCACTATAGGAAGGATGTTGAGGCTTTGGAGAGAGTGCAGGAGAGGTTTACCAGGATGCTGCCTGGTTTAGAGGGCATGTGCTATCACGAGAGGCAGGATAAACTTGGGTTGTTTTCTCTGGAGCATCGGAGGCTGAGGGGAGATCAGATAGAGGTTTATAACATCTGAGAGGCAGAGATAGAGTGGACAGAGAGTATCTCTTTCCCAGGGTTGAAATGTCATATACCAGAGTGCAGGCATTGAAGGGGAGAGGGGGTAGGTTCAAGAGGGATGTGAGGGGTAAGTTTTTTTTCCCTCAGAGAGTGGTGGATGCCTGAATGTGCTGCCTGGTATGGTGGGAGATGCAAATACATTTGAGGCTTTTAAGAGATGCTTTGATAGGCACTTTGATGTGAGGGAGATGTAGGGATGTGAACATTGTGTAGGTAGGAGGGAAAAGTTCAAAGTAAAGTCAAAGTAAATTTTATTATCAGAGTACATATTTCACCACATACGACCCTGAGATTCATTTTCCTGTGGGCATTTGCAGCAAATCTATAGAATAGTAACTATAACAGGATCAATGACAGATGAAGCAGATTGCAGAAGGCAACAAACTATGCAAATGCAAACATAAATAAATAGCAATAAATAACGAGAACATGAAATAACAAGATAAAGTCCTTAGAGTGAGATCATTGGTTGTGGGAACATCTCAAGGGATTAGTGTTTGGGTGTTTCTGATTTGTTTTTTAGCTGGTTCAGCACAACATTGTGGGCCGAAGGGCCTGTTCCTGTGCTGTACTGTTCTATGTTCCATGTACTAGAACACAGAATCAGAATCAGGTTTATTATCACTGACAAATATCATGAATTTTGTTGTTTTGCAGCAGCAGTACAGTGCAATACACAAGTTACAATAACAAATATATAGAAAATAAATATGTAGTGTAGAAAGAGAGCAAAAATAGTGAGGTAATGTTCATGGGTTCACTGTCCGTTCAGAAATCTGATGGTGGAGGGGAAGAAGCTGTTCCTGAAACGTTGAGTGTGTGTCTTCAGGCTCCTGTCCCTCCTCTCTGATGGTGGTAATAGGAAGAGGGCATGTCCTGGGTGGTGGGGTCCTGACTGATGGATACTGTCTTTGTTGATTTCTATTGCACATTTGTTGCTTGTCAGTCTTTGTTTGTGTGTAGTTTTCATTGATTCTATTGTATTTCTTTGTTCCACTGTGAATGCCGGGAAGAAACTGAATCTCAGGGTATTATATAGTAATATGTAGCAACACACACACACAATGCTGGGGAAACTCAGCAGGTCAGGCAGCATCTATGGAAATGAATAGTTAGTTGATAATTTGGGCCAAGACCCCTCTTTAGGACTGAGAGGGCAGAAGGAAGATGCCAGAACAAAGGTTGGGGGGGGGGGCTGAGTGGTTAGCTGGAAGGTGACAGGTAAAGCCAGGTGGGTGGGAAGGTCAAGGGCCGGAGAAGAAAGAAACTGATAGGAGAGGAGAGTGAATACAATTGGAGAAACGGGAAGAGGAGGAGACCCAGGGGGAAGTTTAAAGCAGGTGAGAAGTAAAAGATCAGAATTGGAATACAGGAAGGGAGTGGAGTAAATTTTGTTCACCGGAAAGTAAATCGATATTCATACCATCAGGTTGGAGTATGGAATATGAGGTGTTGCTCCTCCACCTTGAGGGTGGCCTCATCTTGGCACCATGCTTTTACCGATCCTGTGCAGTGGCCCCTCCATTTCAGATGGTGATACAACCAGTTGCAATGCTCTCCAAGGCACAGCTGTAGAAACTTGCTCGAGTCTTTGGTAACAAAGCAAATCTCCTCAAACTACTAATCAGTTATAGCTGCTGGCATGCATTCTTCGTGATTGGGTCAATGTATGGGGCACAGAATAGATCTTCAGAGATGTTGACAGCTTCTCTCCACCCACCACCTCCCAACCCGTTCCACATTATTTACATCCACAGACCAATTCAAGATGGTGCCCGAGATGGTGTCTGGGGAGTGTTGTACAATAGATGGTCTAGATGGTGTCTGGGGAGTGTTGTACAATAGATGGTCGAGATGGTGGCTGGGGAGTGTTGTACAATAGATGGTCAAGATGGTGTCTGTGGAGTATTGTAGAATAGATGGTCAAGATGGTGTCTGTGGAGTGTTGTAGAATAGATGGTCAAGATGACACCCTACTGCGATCTGTATCAAGATCTTGCCTCAGATATAGGCCTTGTTATCAGTTCTTAGGAATGGTTTTAGGGACAGAGTCGAATCATGGGTCACGTTAAGGTTTAGGGACAGGGTTGTGATGAATTAGAGGTCAGACCTCCACTCCACATTCGAAAGCCAGTGATGAAGGGACATCGTGACACGGGGACTTTTGAAGACGTCATCGATGGTGGGGAGGCCAGTGATCATGATGGAGCTGGTTGAGTTTACAACCCTCCGCAACTTTTTTCCATCTTGTGCTTTGGTATCTCCATATCAGATGGTGATGAAACCAGTTACAATGCTCTCCACTGTACATCTATAGAAATCCGCTGTGTCTTCAGTTATAATTTATAAACTGATTATTAGATTATTCAAAATAGAAATTATTAGAATATTAGAATTACTGTAGCAAGGAGAAGTACAGACAGACACTGTTTACCTCAGTAAAGCAGCCAGCACCCCAGACATTCTCTCATCTCCCCTCCCATCGGGCAGTAGTTACAAAAGTCTGAAAGCACGTACCACCAGGCTCAAGGACAACTTCTACCCCCACTGTCATCAGACTCTTGAACAGACATCTTGTACGATAAGAGGATCTGTCCTGGGACCAGTATGTAAGTGTCATTACAAAGAAGGCATGGCAGCTCCTCTACTTTCTGAGAAGTTTGCACAGATTCAGTCTGTCACCTAAAACTTTGATCAGCTTCTATAGATGTGTGGTGGAGAGTATTTCTGACTGGTTGCATGACAGCCTGGTCTGGAAACACCAATGACCAAGATCAGAACAGTAGTGGATGCAGCCCAGTCCATCACAGGAAAAGCCCTCCCCACCATTAAACACATCTACAAGCAGCATCCATCTTCAAGGACCCCACCATCCAGTCCATTATGTCTTCTCACTGCTGCCATCGGGAAGGAGGTACAGGAGCCTTAGCTCCCACACTACCCCTCAAACCATCAGGCTGTTGAACCAGTGTGGATAATGTCAATATTTATCTCAGTGTTTCTTAAAAGCCCCTAATGGATGAAGAGGTCAATACTCCCCAATGCCATTAGGCTTTACAATTCTACCGCCAGGACTTAAGAACTTTTTTTAAAAGCTATTATTAATGCTTTTTGAGATAGTGATTTAGATGCATATCATATTCTTTACTGAGTTAAGTATTGTATGTAATTAGTTTTGCTACAACAAGTGTATGGGACATTGGAAAAAAAAGTTGAATTTCCCCATGGGGATGAATAAAGTATGTATGTATCTATCTATCTATCTATCTACCTATCTATCTATCTATCTATCTATCTATCTATCTATCTATCTATCTATCTATCTATCTATCTATCTATCTATCTATCTATCTATCTATCTATCTATCTATCTATCTATTCTACCACCATCCCTAGCAGGACTTCCATGCACCCACCCCTCTCTGTGTGTAAAAAAAATAAAGAAAAAAACTTAGATTTGAAAATTATGGCCCCTGGTATTAGCCACATCCATCCTGGGAAATAAATAGCTGGCTGTCCATTCGATCCATTCCTCTTCCCATCCTTTACACCTTTATCAAGTCCCCTCCCATCCTCCTTCACTCCAGTGATAAAAGCCTGAGCACACTCTCGAAAGCTTCCACATCCTTCCCATAATGAGGTGAGCAGAACCACCCAACCCAGTCTGCCCTGACACACATGGGGAGCAGGGAAACATTGTAAAGGCCACGGTGGGGAGGAAGGGAATGGGGAAGAGTGGAGGGAGACCGGAGGTGGGGGATGGGATTAAGGTCTGGTGTGTGGGATGAAGCGAGGTGATTGCAGGTGGGGGAGTTTCTGTAAGTTTCAGTCTCAGCCACACACTACTGTGCCTTGGAAATACATTGCTGCTCCTTCAGTGTCACTGGGTCAAAACCCTGGAACTCCGGATCATCATTGTGGGTGTCCCCACACATCAAGGATTGCAACAGTCCAAGGACAGGCCACCACCACCACCTTCTCAAGGGAACCTCTGGAGGGGCAGTTATACACTGGCTCAGCCTCTGAAACTCACGTCCCTTCGAGGAATAAAAATAAATATAGTTGCCTAGGGGTTGCTGAGGGTGGAAGTGCAGATGGGGGTTGTGATTGGCAGAGAAAGAGGATGGGGAACGTGAGCTGTACATTAACACTGAACATCGTTCTGTCCCTCAGTCACAGACTCTGCACTCGGTGATCCGTGTGTAACCCACACCGTCCTGGATCAGCCCTGGAGGAGCACGAATTGTTCCAACACTGAGTGTACCGGTGGACAATGGATGAGTGATGGAAATCTTGCAGTGGGATGGTACAGATTTAACAGGTAAAGTGAGGAGATAATCACTGAGAAACTGGACACAGAAGGGGAATGTAAACAGGGGAATAAGGGGTGTGTGAATGGGAAATGCAGGGAGACTGGGATCATCAGTGACTACACTGAGATGGGGAGTAAATCCAGGGAGAGGGGAGATCCCACATTCTCGGGTTAGAGACAGAGAGGTACAACAGAGAGGGAATTCCCGGGATTGGGGTGTTATTGACCAGAGACAGGGTATGGACAGGGTGAGTGTAATTTCCCATATCTCCGTGAGTAAATAAACTCCATCAGATCAGTGACTGACTCTCTGATTGTTGTTTCAGTTCTGGAGGATGGAAGATTCCCGAGACGGTCGTTCCACAGGGTCGCTGTTCTGGGCACTACTCAGGCTGGTTAAACGGTAGGGTCAGAGTTTACATCAATGGGGCTTGTTTATTTTCGGAGAAGGTCAGACTGATGACCCAGATCTCTTCAGATACAAACACAGATCTCAAACTCCCTGAGAGGACTTCCCACAGTTACCCAGACCACACTCCAGGCCTGGATCCTCATGGAGTCCGGTGGAGGTTCCAGCTTCCTGGAGTTTCCCTGGAGTTGGTCTGTGGTTCAATGTATTCAGAGCTGGAGAATTCTCTGAATGTCGGTGAAATTGTTACAGTGGCTGAGTCTGGGCTTTGCATCTGAACCCAAAGTGAGGAACATCAGGGGTGTGGCTTCCCCAGCTGTCAGTCACATCAGGGGTGGAGCTTCACCAGCTGTCAGTCACATCAGAGGTGTGGCTTCACCAGCTGTCAGTCTTATCAGGGTCTGTGCTTCTCATTCTGTCAATCATACTGTATCAGGGCTTCACCTGGTGTCAGTTACACCATGAGAGGCATTTTTGTTACAGACTAAATCCCTGGGACTCTCAGACCAGGTGCTGTAGGGAGGGTGGGGTGTGAAGTGTGAAGACAGCACATCACTGCTGACTGATTTACAGTGGGTCCTGATTCACATTCCCCACTGTACTGTGGGACTGGGTACATTTTACAGTGTTTATAAATCTCATTCCAGGTCCCCATCCCAACGTGGCAGAGGGTGAGGTGACCAGGACCGTCTGCTTCAGCAATGATAAAAAACCCTGCCACAAGAACCAGGAGATCAGGGTGAAAAACTGCTCCAGTTACTTTGTGTATCGGCTGTGGCCTTCAACCGGGAATGATGCTGTGTACTGTACAGGTGAGTCACGTTCCCCAGTGACACTGGAGTATGGGGGGGGGGGGGGTGAGGGAAAGAGTGAAAGTCTAATGTATCTGGCTCTACCACCCCTGGTGGGGAATTTCAGTTGCTCACAACTCCCTGTGTGAGGAACCTGTCTCCGAATCAGGTTTAATATCACTGACTTATGTCGTGGAACATGTTAACTTTACGGCAGCAGTACATTGCAATACATGATAAATAGATATGGGGAAAACAAACTGAGTTACATCAAGCATAGATATGACTATTAAATAGTTAAGTAAATAAGAAGTGCAAATGAACAGAAATTAGAAAAGTAGTGAGGTTGTGTTCATGGGTTCAGTGCCCATTTAGGAATCGGATGGCAGAGGGGAAGAGCTGTTCCTGAATCACTAGGTGTGTGCCTTCAAGCTTCTGTACCTCCTACCTGAAGGTAACAGTGTGAAGAGAGCTTGTCCTGGGTGGTGGGGATCCTTAATGATGGATGTCGCCTTCCTAAGGCATCCCTCCTTAAAGATTTCTCAGATGCACAGAGGCTAGTATCCATGATGGTAAATTTTGCAAGTTTTTGCAACTTATTTCAATCTTGTCCAATCGCACTGTCCCCACAGACCAGATGGTGATGCAGCCAGTCAGAATGCTCCACTTGCGGGGGGAGGGGGGGGGACGCCACTGAGCAGTTTCTATTAAAGTCAGGCAAGCCATCCTCGGAGAGTGAAAACAGAATTCTCCTCAGATGCTGGGTTAAAAGCTAAGGAGGAAATGGAAAGAGTTCATGAAGGGAACACTTGACCGTCTTCACAGAGAAATGGATGAAAGGCTCGCTCGTTTGCACAACTCTGACACCAAGTTTGGGTTCCTTCTCAATGTCGAGCGATTGTGTTACGGCGCTGTGGTGAACTACATATACCTGTCTGGACACGCCCCTCTGCTGACTGCTCCTGTGGCTCCTCCCACAGACCCCTGTATGAAGGCGATTGGAGGCACTGCTCCTCCCTCAGTCTCCAGGATGTTGTGTGGTGGTCTCTTGCAGCTCATAAAAGCCTAACATTCGCCTCCCGTCTCCGAGAGTTATTGATGGTGCATCAGGCGCAAACAGTAACGACCTGAAGAAGTGTGAAAATCTGGGTGAATTGTACAGCTCTGATGTTGATGGACAGCAGCTATATGAAGAAATTTTGTGTTGTAGAATGTTGCTATCAAGGTGGGTCAACATGAAAATATCAAGATCTGAAGAGCTTCCTGAATTTGTTGTTCAGTATGGAAATGAGAGCATCTACCCCAATCTTCGCATTGCTATTCAGATAATGCTGACCATCACAGTTTCCATCACCAGCTGTGAGAGATCATTCAGCAAGTTAAAACTAATACTTCCATGTTTGAGAGCCTCCATGGGTCAAGGCAGACTCTGTGATCTTGCTCTGCTGAGTGAAAAAACTGAAAAAACTGACTTTGATCACATCATAGAGCAATTTGTATCAGTAAAAGCAAGGAAGGTGCAGTTATAATTTTCATGTAGGGCCATGATTTGTTAATTAACAGATTAATGAGCTTGACTTGTAGTTTTGAGCTGATATTATGGTAAACTTATCTAAAAGATGGGTGTCAGATGTTTGGACAGGGGTGCAATTTCAGTGCCTGCTGTAGGCGCTACTTTCTGTACATACGCCCCTGCCTTCAGCTATGTTGTGTTGGGCCGCTGCAGGGTGTGATGCTCTACAGTGGGCCTCTGCGAGACAATTGGTGGTGGTTGTTTCCCCACCGGGTCTGCTTCATGGATGCGCTCTGCACGTCTCCCGGGTTATGGAGCCTGGGTACGCTTAACCCATCGGGGCCCCCGGGGAAGGCACGATGCTCGGTTCCCAGATGCTTCCTCCAGATCTTCGGGAGCGAGGCCCAGAATACAGTGGAGGCAAACTGCACGGTACCTCAAGTTACTCCCCAGGTCTGAAGCCAGTCTATCCGATGTTGTAGCTCTTCAATCTGATTGTCAATTTCACATCCGCCTCCTGACACCAATGTGGTGAGTATTTGGCCCACAATGACAGATGAAGAAGCTCATTTAACTTGGCCACCATTTTATTGTGATAAGCACAACAGACCGGGCACCATGACCCAGAGAGAGAACCCAATCAGTCTGATACAGACGGGGGAGGTGACCATCACAGTTAGGGTGACCCACAAATACACAAGTGAATAACTATAACCCAAGCTGAAATGTAACAGTAAATGAACTGGAACCTCCCACCACAAAAGCATTTTAACACAAGAGCAATAAAACAATAAACAGCATTGATCATTAGAAAAGCAGGGGCAGGCTGTTGACCACACCCCCCTCCCCCCCCCCCCCCCCCCACCGCCAAGCCACGTCTGTAGGTTTGTGTGTGTGTGTGTGAGAGAGAGAGAGAGATTGATTTCACCCTCTCTATGTTGTGGGAGGGAGAGAGAGGGGAAAGGGGCAAGTGAGAGGGGGAGGTATCAACCTCTCAGTGTGAGAGAGAGGGAGATTTCACCCTCTCCATGTGGTGGGAGGGAGAGGGGAAGGGGGAGAGTGAGAGGGGGAGGTATCTCACCCCTCTGTGTGTGGTCTGTGTGAGAGATATGGGCAGACAGACTCAGATGGTCTCTCTGAGATCCTGAGAGAGAGAGAGAGATCTCACCTCTGTCGCATCCCAGTGAGAACATGGTGTTCCACACCCACTGTCGATGGATCCTCAGTTATTGCCCCAGTTTGCACTCTGGTCCGTACCCCACTGCCTCATTTCTCTCTGATTTAAATTACGTTCAGCATCAGGTGTGTTATCACTGACATATGCTGTGAGATTTGTTTTACGGATGGAGTACATTGCATTTTACATTGAATAAAATTTACATTAGATTATAATAAATATAGAAATATATTGATGTGAAAATTAAATTACGCTATTCCCCCTTTAGCCAGCAGGATGAGGGTCCTGTCACTGGTTCAGGCTTTTCTGGGTGAGAAATTTCCATCAGCAAGGGGAAGTCGTGTGGAAGTTGTGGCAAGGCAAGGGTTAATTAATGTCCAAGCAAGGATAAATTGTAGACAGAGTGCAGACAGCCCTGACAGCAAAGGTCTTTAAAGAGCATCGCTCCCATTTTGTTTTACAAAATTATAGAAGTTTGTTCACTCACAAAACACAAACATCTGTGATTTACAAGGTTGCGAACAATTTCAAGTTAAAATATGGTTACTACAATCTACAAAGCATATAATTCCCTGGAGGACGCACCATTCCCGGAAATCCCCCCTGTACCCATAGTGACTGCATTCTTCTGCTTTACAGACAATTTGGCATGAACATAACCCCAGAAGAGGGACAGGCATTCAGCTTGGGCAGAGCCCTTGCCTGCCTGGACCCACGAATGGCCATCTTGGCCAGGTCCAGGAACAAGCCCACCAGTAGATTCTCTGAGTGACCCAACCCCCTCCGTACTGGGTGACCATATATCAGGAGCACAGGGCTGAAGTACAACCAAAACGTGAGCAGCAGCCCCTTCAGATACTCAAACAGGGGCTGCAACCTCTCACACTTCATATAAACATTGTACACTGACTCCTCCCGGCCTCACAAAGGACAGGTGAACCGGGTGTCTGTGAAACGGCTCAAAAATCTATTGCACGGCTCAAGGGAAAAGTTCACTCAACTTCACTCGCCCCATCATTGAAATGTTCCCACAACCTATGGACTCACTTTCAAGGACTCTTCATCTCATGATCTTGATATTTATTTCTTCTTTTTGTATTTGCACAGTTTGTTGTCTTCTGCACTCTGGTTGAATGGCCTAACTGGTCGGTCTTTCATTGATTCTGTTGTGGTTATTATTCTATAGATTTATTGAGTATGCCCACAAGAAAATGAATCAGGGTTGTATATGGTGACATATCTGTACTTTGATAATAAATTACTCTGAACTTTGAAATGTACCTTATGCTAAATGTCAATCTTCTGGAATATGTTTTATAATTTGTTAATTTATTTGTGGTAATATTACTTGATGTGTTGTTGTGAGTTATATGCACTGTGTTGTACTGTGTTCTGCACCTTACTCCAGAGGAACGTTGATTTGTTTGGTGGTGTAGGTTTATATAGTTAAATGACGATAACCTTGAACGTGAGAGTCCATTTGTTCAGTGACAGGAGATCTGCACAGATGAATGAGTGACTGGGGAGATGGTGCAGGGGACAGGGTTTCAAGTTCTTGTATCACTGGAACCTTTACTGGGGAAGGGGTGACCTGTACAAGTGGGATGGGCTGCACCTGAACTATAGGGGAACCAATATCCTGGCCGAAACGTTCACCAAAGCTACTCGGGAGAGTTTAATCTAGTTTAGCGAGGAAATGGGAAACTGGAGCATCAGGTGAGTAAGGGAAGGTAGATGTCAGGGAAAGTATTGAAATTACAGGTATGATGGGTGGGTTAGTTTGAAGAATTTATGTTTTAATGCTGGGGTATTATGGGTAAAGGTGATGAACTCTGAGCATGGATCAAGTGCGTGGAACTACGATGTTGTGCCCACTACTGAAACTTGGTTGAGAGAGGGGCAGGGACGGGTGATTAATGTACCAGCTTTTCGAAGTTTTAGAAAATATCGAACTAAAAGAGGTGGTGGAGTGGGGTGTTGGTGGAGTTGCTCTACTAAACAGGGACAGTGTCACAGCTGCACTCAGGGGAGACATAATGGAGGGGTCAGACCCTGAGTCCATTTGTGCAGAACTCAGGAATAGGAAGGGTACAATCACACTGATGGGATTGTACGACAGAACCCCCAGTAGCCAGCGGGAATTTGAGGAACAGATTTGTAATTAGATTAAGGAAATGTGTAAAAATAATAGTCATTGGGGATTTCAGCTTCCCTAGTGTGAATTGGGACCAACTTAGTGCAAGGGGGTGAGAAGGAAAATAATTTGTTAAGTGGATCAGGGAGGTTTCTTAAATGAATGTGTGTATGGTCCATGGAGAGGAGGGACTGTACTGGACATGGTGTTGGGTAATGATCCTGGCCAGGTGTCTGACCTTTCAGTGGGTGAACAGTTAGGGAACAGTGACCACAACTCCTTAACTGTCAGGATAGCGATAGATAAGGATCGGTATGGTCCTTGCAGGAGAGATTTAAGTTGGACTGGGGAAAATTGCAAGAGAATGAGGCAGGAACATTTGGCAACTCCACATCAGACATGAGGAGGGTGTTTAAAGATCAACTGCACTGAGTACAGGGTAGGTGTGTTCCCATTAGAAGGAAGGACAGGGATAGAAAGATAAGAGAACCTTGGCTGTCCAGAGAGGTGATGAATTTTGTCAAGAAGAAAAAGGACAAGTATGTAAAGCTTCAGGTTAGGTTCGAACGAAGCACATGAGGAGTATAAAGAAGCCAGAAGAGAACTAAAGAGCAGAATTAGGAAAGCCAGGAGAATCAATGGAAAGTCCTTGGCAAGTAGAATCACCGGTGAGATCCCAGGGGTCTGGCGAGTGGCTAATGTATCTCTGTTTACTGAGGGGACAAGGGAAAATCCTGGGAAATATAGACCGGTGAGTCTCACATCAGATATAGGGAAATAGTTCAAGAAAATTTGCTGTTTGGGTTCAGAACTGCCTTCAGTAAAGGAGATAGAGGGTGGAGGCTGAAGGGATTCGAGCTAGAGCTCTGTAATTAGTGGAATTCTGTAGGGATCTATATTGGGACCTCTGCTGTTTGTGATGCCTAAATGACCTGATGAAAATCTGGATAGGTGGGTGAGTAAGTTTGCAGATGATACCAAGATCGGTGAAGTTGTTTATCATGTGGAGGACTGACAAAGAATACAATGCGATACAGATCAGGTGCAGGTATGGGCTATGAAATGGCAGGCGGAACTTAATCCAGATAAATGTGAGCTGTTGCACCTCGGTTGGGCAGATGAAAGAAGACAGTACACTGTTAAGGGCAAGATCTTTAAGAGTGTTGCTCAGCAGAGAGATCTTGGGATCGATATTCATAGCTCCTTGAAAGTAACTACACAGTTTGATAAGGTAATATACCAAATCTCATCAAACTCCTAATGAGATTAGCTGCTGGCGTGCCTTCTTTGTGATTGGGTCAATGTGTGGGGCCCAGAATAGATCTTCAGAGATGTTGATGGCTTCTCTCCACCGGCTGCCTCCCAACCCGTTCCACATTATTTACATCCACTGACCGATTCACATTTGTGAAATGTTACTGTGTGTCTGTGATAATGAAACGTCCTTCGTTCTCTCATGAAATATTAACCCATGGGGTGGTTCTATTGGAATTGTTCCAGTTATTCAGAAGATGCTGTACAGGAATGTGTAAATGAGCCCGGCAGCCCTGTGATTGATGGTGCCCAGGGAGTGTTGTACAATAGATGGTCAAGATGGTACCTGGGGAGTGTTGTACAATCAATGGTCAAGATGGTATCTGGGGAGTGTTGTACAATAAATGGTCAAGATGGTGTCTGGGGAGTGTTGTACAATCGATGGTCAAGATGGTGCCTGGGGAGTGTTGTACAATCAATGGTCAAGATGGTGTCTGGGGAGTGTTGTACAATAGATGGTCAAGATGGTGTCGAATTACAATATTCTCCACAGTACATCTATAGAAATCTGCTGTGTCTTCAATTATAATTTGTTATTATAAACTAATTATTATTAGATTACTTAAGCAGAAATTATTAGAATATTGGAATTACTGTGGCATGGAGAAGTAGAAACAGACACTGTTTACCCATCTTCCTGCCTCATTAAAGCAGCCAGCACAATCAAAGACCCCACCCCGGACATTTTCTCATCTCCCCCTGCCATCGGGCAGTAGATCCAAAATTCTGAAAGCACATACCACCAGGCTCAGGGACAGCTTCTACCCCCACTATCATCAGACTCTTGAACAGACATCTTGTACGATAAGAGGATCTGTCCTGGGACCAGTATGTAAGTGTCATTACAAAGAAGGCATGGCAGCTCCTCTACTTTCTGAGAAGTTTGCACAGATTCAGTCTGTCACCTAAAGCTTTGACCGACTTCTATAGATGTGTGGTGGAGAGTATTTCTGACTGGTTACACCATGGCCTGGTCTGGAAACACCAATGAGCAAGATCAGAACAGTAGTGGATAAGCCCAGTCCATCACAGGAAAAGCCCTCCCCACCATTAAACACATCTACAAGCAGCATCCATCATCAAGGACCCCACCATCCAGTCCATGCTGTCTTCTCACTGCTGCCATCGGGAAGGAGGTACAGGAGCCTTAGCTCTCACACTACCCCTCAAACCATCAGACTCCTGAACTAGTGTAGGTAACTTCAGTTCCTGTCCTGGAGTGGAGTTTCTTAAATGCCCTTAATATATCTGACTCTACCACCACACTGACAGGACATTCCATGCACCCACCACTCTTAGGTTAAAAAAAAATTACCTTTGAAAATTATGACCCCTCGTATTAGCCACTTACACCCTTGAAAAATGTCTCTGTTCGATTGATGCCTCTTACCATCTTGTCAAGTCAGCTCTCATCCTTGTCTGCTCCAATGATAAAAGCCTGAGCACACTCTCTAAAGCTTCCTATCTTTCCTATATCCATCCAACCCAGTCTGCCCTGTCACATATGGGGAGTTCAAAAACATTGTAAAATCTGTGGTGGGGAGGAGGGAATGGTGGAAGAGTGAAGGAGACTGGAGGGGTAGGAGGGGGAAAGACTGAGGTGGAGGGAAGACCATGGGGAGAGGAAGGAAAGTGGGGAGCAGGCAGCAGAGGAAGGGAAAGTGGAGGGAGACTGGAGATTGGGGATGGGATTAAGGTCTGGAGTGTGGGATGACGTGAGGTGACTGGGGCGGGGGGTGGGAAACCGATGCTGAGAGGGAGCCATGGGAAGGGGTGGGCTTCCGGGAAACTTTCTGGAAGTTTCCCTCTAAGCCACACACTTTTCTGACTTGGAAATACATTGCTATTCCTTCAGCATCTCTGGGTCAAAACCGTGGAACTCGTGAAATCAATGTGGGTGTCCCCACACATCAAGGACTGCAGCATTTCAAGAAGTCAGCTCACCAGCACCACCTTCTCCAGGGCACCTCTGGTGGGACAGTTAAACACTGGCTCAACCACTGAAACTCTCATCCCTTTTGATGAAAAAATAACAAAATTACTGCTGCCCAGGGGTTGCTGAGGGTGGAAGTGCAGATGAGGTTTGTGGTTGGCAGAGAAAGAGGATGGGGAACGTGAGCTGTACATTAACACTGAACATCGTTCTGTCCCTCAGTCACAGACTCCGCACTCGGTGATCCGTGTGTAAACCACACCGTCCTGGATCAGCCCTGGAGGAGCACGAATTGTTCCAACACTGAGTGTACCGGTGGAGAGTTGATGGGTGATAAAAATCTTGCTGTGGGATGGTACAGATTTAACAGGTAAAGTGAGGAGATAATCACTGAGAAACTGGACACAGAAGGGGAATGTAAACAGTGGAACAAGGGGTGTGTGAATGGGAAATGCAGGGAGACCGGGATCATCAGTGACTACACTGAGATGGGGAGTAAATACAGGGAGAGGGAAGATCCCACATTCTCGGGGTAGAGACAAGGGGGAGGTACAACAGAGAGGGAATTCCCAGGATTGGGGGGTTATTGACAGGGTACGGACAGGGTGAGAGTAATTTCCCATGTCTCTCTGAGTGAATAAACTCCCTCAGATCAGGGACTGACTCTCTGATTGTTGTTTCAGTTCCGGAGGATGGAAGATTCCCGAGACGGTCGTTCCAGAGGATCATTGCTCCGGGAAGAAACCAGGCTGGTTAAACGGTAGGGTCAGAGTTTACATCAGTGGGGCTCAGTTATTTTCGGAGAAGGTCAGACGGATGACCAGATCTCTTCAGATACAAACACAGAACTCCACCTCCCTGAGAGGACTTCCCACAGTTACCCAGACCGCACTCCAGACCTGGATCCTCGTGGAGTCTGGTGGAGGAGCTCCGGCTTCCTGGAGACTCCCAGGTGTTGGGTCGTGGTTCCCTGTATTCAGAGCTGGAGAATTCTCTGAATGTCGGTGAAATTTTTACAGTGGCTCCGTCTGGGCTTTGCATCTAAACCCAAAGTAAGGAACATCAGGGGTGGGGCTTCACCAGCTGTCAGTCACATCAGGGTCTGGGGCTTCACCAGATGTCAGTCACATCAGGGGTAGAGCTTCACCAGCTGTCAGTCACATCAGGGGTGGGGCTTCACCAGCTGTCAGTCATATCAGGGGTGGGGCTTCACCAGATGTCAGTCACATCAGGGGTGGGGCTTAACCAGCTGTCAGTCACATCAGGGGTGGGGCTTCACCATCTGTCAGTCATATCAGGGCTGGGGCTTCACCAGATGTCAGTCATATCAGGGTCTGGGCTTCTCATTCTGTCAATCTTACTGTATCAGGGCCTCACCTGGTGTCATTCACAACATGAGAGGCATTTTTGTTACCAGACTAAACCCCTGGGACTCCCAGACCATGTGCTGTAGGGAGGGTGGGGTGGGGAGTGTGAAGACAGCACATCACTGCTGACTGATTTACAGTGGGTCCTGATTCACATTCCTCGCTGTACTGTGGGACCGGGTACATTTTACAATGTTTATAAATCTCATTCCAGGTCCCCATCCCAACGTGGGAGAGGGGGAGGTGACCAGGACCGTCTGCTTCACCCAGTCTGGATACACCTGTTCCGGGAGCCAGGAGATCAGGGTGAAAAACTGCTCTGGTTACTTTGTGTATTGGCTGTGGCCTACAACTGAGAATGATGCTGTGTACTGTACAGGTGGGTCACGTTCCCCAGTGACACTGGAGTATGGGGGGGGGGGTGTGAGGGAAAGAGTGATAGTCTAATGTATCTGAATCTACCACCCCTGGTGGGGAATTTAGGTCGCTCACAACTCCCTGTGTGAGGAACCTGTCTCAGAATCAGGATTTATATCACTGAGTTATGTTGTGGAACATGTTAACTTTACGGCAGCAGTACATTGCAATACATGATAAATAGATATGGGGAAAACAAACTGAGTTACATCAAGCATAGATATGACTATTAAATAGTTAAGTAAATAAGAAGTGCAAATGAACAGAAATGAGAAAAGTAGTGAGGTTGTGTTCATGGGTTCAATGTCCATTTAGGAATCGGATGGCAGAGGGGAAGAGCTGTTTCTGAATCACTAGGTGTGTGCCTTCAAGCTTCTGTACCTCCTACCTGCAGGTAACAGTGTGAAGAGAGCTTGTCCTGGGTGGTGGGGATCCTTAATGTTGGATGTCACCTTCCTAAGGCATCCCTCCTTGAAGATTTCTCAGATGCACAGAGACTAGTACCCATGATGGTAAATTTTACAAGTTGTTGCAACTTATTTCAATCTTGTCCAATCGCACCATCCCCACAGACCAGATGGTGATGCAGCCAATCAGAATGCTCCACTTGCGGGGTGGGGGGGGGGGACGCCACTGAGCAGTTTCTATTAAAGTCAGGCAAGCCATCCTCGGAGAGTGAAAACAGAATTCTCCTCAGATGCTGGGTTAAAAGCTAAGGAGGAAATGGAAAGAATTCATGAAGGGAACACCTGACCGTCTTCACAGAGAAATGGATGAAAGGTTCACTCGTTTGCACAACTCTGACACCAAGTTTGGGTTCCTTCTCAATGTCGAGGGATTGTGTTACGGCGCTGTGGTGAACTACATATACCTGTCTGGACACGCCCCTCTGCTGACTGCTCCTGTGGCTCCTCCCACAGACCCCTGTATGAAGGCGATTGGAGGCACTGCTCCTCCCTCAGTCTCCAGGATGTTGTGTGGTGGTCTCTTGCAGCTATTAAAAGCCTATTGTTCACCTCCCGTGTCCGAGAGTTATTGATGGTGCATCAGGCGCCAACAGTAACAACCTGAAGAAGTGTGAAAATCTGGGTGAAATGTACAGCTCTGATGTTGATGGACAGCAGCTAAATGAAAAAATTTTGGGTTGCAGAATGTTGCTATCAAGGTGGGTCAACATGAAAATGTCAAGATCTGAAGAGCTTCCTGAATTTATTGTTCAGTATGGAGATGAGTGCGTCTACCCCAATCTTCGCATTGCTATTCAGATAATGCTAATCATCACAGTTTCCATCGTCAGCTGTGAGAGATCATTCAGCAAGTTAAAACTAATACTTCCATGTTTGAGAGCCTCCATGGGTCAGGGCAGACTCTGTGATCTTGCTCTGCTGAGTGAAGAAACTGAAAAAACTGACTTTGATCATATCATAGACCAATTTGCATCAGTGAAAACAAGGAAGGTGCAGTTATAATTTTCAAGTCGGGCCAAAGTTTGTAAATTAACGAGCTTGACTTGTACTTTTGAGCTGATATTATGGTAAAGTTATCTAAAAGATGGGTGTCAGATGTTCTTCACCCAAAGGGCCCACCCGGAGAGGTGAGAACAGAGGGGGTCTGCTGGAGGACTTGGGCAGTGTCGACCGCTCGGCGATTCCCGATGTCAGCGCTGGGCTGTGACGTGGTGCCAGTGTGGTGCAGACCTGGGCCAGATGGCCTACCTCACTGCACCGGTAGCAGAGATCGATTTGTGGCCCTTGGCAGGGCCGGCATGGTGCTGATCGGGCCTGTCTCACGGGCTCCTGCTCGTCAGTTTCCTTCTCCACCTCGGTGACAGGAGCCCGGGCTCGCAGCATGTGGGGCAATGCTGGAACGCCTTGAGGGGCTAAAATTGCTTCTGCCCTCTCGGTCAGTGCCAGCACCTGAGGCAGCGATGATGGTGAGTCAGGTGAACGTGCTGCCGAAGGCACTCTGGTGTCAGCCCCTTTACAAAGGCGTGGAGGGCAAGCTCTTCCTGGGCTGCGGGAGGGAACTGGGGGTAGCCATGCCCAGCACAGTGGCGGTGATCAGGCGTTCTCCCGTCCAGTGCCGTCTGCTACACAGTTCTTCCCTCATTGCTTCCTCCTGTGGCCTCCGCTCGAAACGCAGCTCCAGTGCGCTATGAGGGCCCTGTAGTCTCACTGTTAGCCCGACGTTCGGTCGAGGAGGGCCCATGGTATCCCCCCCCCTCCAGTTCCAGGGTACAGAAAACCACTGTCTCAGTGGGGCTCCACACATTGAGCCATGTGGCAAGTTTGACTTGCACCAGGAAAGGCTCCAGGCAGCAGGTACCGTCGTATCCGGGGAGCTTCAGGGTGGACCTTGTGGAGCTAATCGTTGAAGCCCTTTGGTCTGCCAAGGTTCCCATCCTCCCATGGCCATGAGGTCTTGGGTTTCCGCACTGTGGGTCGTGACGAGGTGGCTGATGCGCTCTGCATGTCCCCCGGGTTATGGAGCCTGGGTACGCTTAACCCATCGGGGCTCCCTGGGAAGGCACGATGCTCGGTTCCCAGATGCTTCCTCCAGATCGTTGGGAGCCAGGCCCAGAATGCAGTGGAGGCAAACTGCATGGTACCTCGAGTTACTCCCCAGGTCTGAAGCCAGTCTATCCGATGTTGTAGCTCTTCAATCTGATTGTCAATTTCACATTCGCCTCCTGACACCAATGTGGTGACCATTTGGCCCATAATGACAGATGAAGAAGCGCATTTAACTTGGCCACCATTTTATTGTGATAAACACAACAGACCGGGCACCATGACCCAGAGAGAGAACCCAACCAGTCTGATACAGACGGGGGAGGTGACCATCACAGTTAGGGTGACCCACAAATACACAAGTGAATAACTATAACCCAAGCTGAAATGTAACAGCAAATGAACTGGAACCTCCCACCACAAAAACATTTTAACACAAGAGCAATAAAACAATAAACAGCGTTGATCATTAGAAAAGCAGGGGCAGGCTGTTGACCACACACCCCCACCTGTGTGTGTGTGTGTGTGTGTGTGTGTGTGTGTGTGTGTGTGTGTGTGTGTGTGTGTGTGTGTGTGTGTGTGTGTGTGTGTGTGTGTGTGTGTGTGGTGTGTGTGTGAGAGAGAGATTGATTCCACCCTCTCTATGTGGTGGGAGGGAGAGGGGAACGGGGCAAGTGAGAGGGGGAGTTATCTCAGCCCTCTCAGTGTGTGTGAGAGAGAGAGAGAGAGAGAGAGAGAGGGAGATTTCACCCTCTCCATGTGATGGGAGGGAGAGGGGAAGGGGGAGAGTGAGAGGGGGAGGTATCTCAGCCCTCTCAGTGTGCGAGAGAGAGAGAGGGAGATTTCACCCTCTCCATGAGGTGGGAGGGAGAGGGGAAGGGGGAGAGTGAGAAGGGGAGGTATCTCACCCCTCTGTGTGTGGTCTGTGTGAGAGATATGGGCAGACAGACTCAGATGGTCTCTCTGAGATCCCGAGAGAGAGAGAGAGATCTCACCTCTGTCGCATCCCAGTGAGAACATGGTATTCCACACCCTCTGTCGTTAGATCCTCAGTTATTGCCCCAGTTTGCACTCTGGTCCCTACCCCACTGCCTCATTTCTCTCTGATTTAAATTACGTTCAGCATCTGGTGTGTTATCACTGACATATGCTGTGAGATTTGTTTTACGGATGGAGTACATTGCATTTTACATTGAATAAAATTTACATTGGATTATAATAAATATAGAAATATATTGATGTGAAAATTAAATTACGCTATTCCCCCTTTAGCCAGCAGGATGAGGGTCCTGTCACTGGTTCTGGCTTTTCTGGGTGAGAAATTTCCATCAGCAAGGGGAAGTCATGTGGAAGTTGTGGCAAGGCAAGGTTTAATTAATGTCCATGCAAGGATAAATTGTAGACAGAGTGCAGACAGCTCTGTCGACAAAGGCCTTTAAAGAGCATCGCTCCCATTTTGTTTTACAAAATTATAGATGTTTGTTCACTCACAAAACACAAACATCTCTGATTTACGAGGTTGCAAACAATTTCAAGTTAAAATATGGTTACTACAATCTACAAAGCATATAATTCCCTGGAGGACCCACCATTCCCGGAAATCCCCCCTGTATCCATAGTGACTGCATTCTTCTGCTTTACAGACACTTTGGCATGATCATAACCCCAGAAGAGGGACAGGCATTCAGCTTGGGCAGAGTCCTTGACTGCCTGGACCCACGAATGGCCATCTTGGCCAGGTCCAGGAACAAGCCCACCAGTAGATTCTCTGAGTGACCCAACCCCCTCCGTACTGGGTGACCATATATCAGGAGCACAGGGCTGAAGTACAACCAAAACGTGAGCAGCAGCCCCTTCAGATACTCAAACAGGGGCTGCAACCTCTCACACTTCATATAAACATTGTACACTGACTCCTCCCGGCCTCACAAAGGACAGGTGAACCGGGTGTCTGTGAAACGGCTCAAAAATCTATTGCACGGCACAGGGGAAAAGTTCACTCAACTTCACTCACCCCATCATTGAAATGTTCCCACAACCTATGGACTCACTTTCAAGGACTCTTCATCTCATGATCTTGATATTTATTTTTTCCTTCTGTATTTGCACAGTTTGTTGTCTTCTGCACTCTGGTTGAATGGCCTAACTGGTCGGTCTGTCATTGATTCTGTTGTGGTTATTATTCTATAGATTTATTGAGTATGCCCACAAGAAAATGAATCTCAGGCTCGTATATGGTGACATATCTGTACTTTGATAATAAATTACTCTGAACTTTGAAATGCACCTTATGCTAAATGTCAATCTTCTGGAATATGTTTTATAATTTGTTAATTTATTTGTGGTAATATTACCTGACGTGTTGTTGTGAGTTCTATGCACTGTGTTGTGCTGTGTTCTGCACCATACTCCAGAGGAACGTTGATTTGTTTGGTGATATACGTTTATATAGTTAAATGACGATAACCTTGAACTTAAGAGTCCATTTGTTCAGTGACAGGAGATTGGCATGGATGAATGAGTGACTGGGGAGATGGTGTCAGGGACAGTGTTTCAAGTTCTTGCATTACTGGAAACTTTACTGGGGAAGGGGTGACCTGTACTAGTGGGACGGGCTGCACCTGAACTAGAGGGGAACCAATATCCTGGCCGAAACATTCACCAATGCTACTCGGGAGAGTTTAATCTAGTTTAGCAAGGAAATGGGAAACTGGAGCATCAGGTGAGTAAGAGAAGGTAGATGTCAAGGAAAGTATTGAAATTACAGGTATAATGGGTGGGATAGTTTGAAGAATGTATATTTTAATGCTAGGCGTATTATGGGTAAAGGTGATGAACTCTGAGCATGGATCAAGTGCGTGGAACTACGATGTTGTGGCCGCTACTGAAACTTGGTTGAGAGAGGTGCAGGAACGGGTGATTAATGTACCAGCGTTTCAAAGTTTTAGAAAAGATCGAACTAAAAGAGGTGGTGGAGTGGGGTGTTGGTGGAGTTGCTCTACTAAACAGGGACAGAGTCACAGCTGCACTCAGGGGAGACATAATGGAGGGGTCAGACCCTGAGTCCATTTGTGTAGAACTCAGGAATAGGAAGGGTACAATCACACTGATGGGATTGTACGACAGAACCCCCAGTAGCCACCGGAACATTGAGGAACAGATTTGTAATTAGATTAAGGAAATGTGTAAAAATAATCGTGTTGTTGTCATTGGGAATTTCAGCTTCCCTAGTATGAATTGGGACCACCTTAGTGCAAGGGGTTGAGAAGGAAAATAATTTGTTAAGTGTATCAGGGAGGTTTCTTAAATGAATTTGTGTATGGTCCATCGAGAGGAGGGACTGTACTGGACATGGTGCTGGGTAATGATCCTGGCCAGGTGTCTGACCTTTCAGTGAGTGAGCAGTTAGGGAACAGTGACCACAACTCCTTAACTGTCAGGATAGCGATAGATAAGGATCGGTATGGTCCTTGCGGGAGAGATTTAAGTTGGACTCGGGCAAACTACAACAGTATAAGGCAGGAACATCTGGCAAGTCCACATCAGACATGTGGAGGGTGTTTAACGATCCGCTGCACTGAGTACAGGGTAGGTGTGTTCCCATTAGAAGGAAGGACAGGGACAGAAAGATAAGAGAACCTTGGCTGTCCAGAGAGGTGATGCATTTTGTCAAGAAGAAAAAGGAAAAGTATGTAAAGCTTCAGGTTATGTTCGAACGAAGCACATGAGGAGTATAAAGAAGTCAGAAGAGAACTAACGAGCAGAATTAGGAAAGCCAGGAGGATCAATGGAAAGTCCTTGGCAAGTAGAATCACCGGTGAGATCCCAGAGGTCTGGCGAGTGGCTAATGTATCTCTGTTTACTAAGGGGACAAGGGAAAATCCTGGGAAATATAGACTGGTGAGTCTCACATCAGATATAGGGAAATAGTTCAAGAAAATTTGCTGTTTGGGTTCAGAACTGCCTTCAGTAAAGGAGATAGAGGGTGGAGGCTGAAGGGATTCGAGCTAGAGCTCTGTAATTAGTGGAATTCTGTAGGGATCTATATTGGGACCTCTGCTGTTTGTGATGCCTAAATGACCTGATGAAAATCTGGATAGGTGGGTGAGTAAGTTTGCAGATGATACCAAGATCGGTGAAGTTGTTTATCATGTGGAGGACTGACAAAGAATACAATGCGATACAGATCAGGTGCAGGTATGGGCTATGAAATGGCAGGCGGAACTTAATCCAGATAAATGTGAGCTGTTGCACCTCGGTTGGGCAGATGAAAGAAGACAGTACACTGTTAAGGGCAAGATCTTTAAGAGTGTTGCTCAGCAGAGAGATCTTGGGATCGATATTCATAGCTCCTTGAAAGTAACTACACAGTTTGATAAGGTAATATACCAAATCTCATCAAACTCCTAATGAGATTAGCTGCTGGCGTGCCTTCTTTGTGATTGGGTCAATGTGTGGGGCCCAGAATAGATCTTCAGAGATGTTGATGGCTTCTCTCCACCGGCTGCCTCCCAACCCGTTCCACATTATTTACATCCACTGACCGATTCACATTTGTGAAATGTTACTGTGTGTCTGTGATAATGAAACGTCCTTCGTTCTCTCATGAAATATTAACCCATGGGGTGGTTCTATTGGAATTGTTACAGTTGCAACATCAATAGACAGTTATTCAGAAGATGCTGTACAGGAATGTGTAAATCAGCCCGGCAGCCCTGTGATTGATGGTGCCCAGGGAGTGTTGTACAATAGATGGTCAAGATGGTACCTGGGGAGTGTTGTACAATAGATGCTCAAGATGGTGCCTGGGGAGTGTTGTACAATCAATGGTCAAGATGGCGTCTGGGGAGTGTTGTACAATAGATGGTCAAGATTGTGCCTGGGGAGTGTTGTACAATCGATGGTCAAGATGGTATCTGGGGAGTGTTGTACAATAGATGGTCAAGATGGTGTCCAATTACAATATTCTCCACAGTACATCTATAGAAATCTGCTGTGTCTTCAATTATAATTTGTTATTATAAACTAATTATTATTAGATTACTTAAGCAGAAATTATTAGAATATTGGAATTACTGTGGCATGGGGAAGTAGAAACAGACACTGTTTACCCATCTTGCAGCCTCAGTAAAGCAGCCAGCGTAATCAAAGACCCCACCCCGGACATTCTCTCATCTCCCCCTCCCATCGGGCAGTAGATCCAAAAGTCTGAAAGCACATACCACCAGGCTCAAGGACAGCTTCTACCCCCACTGTCATCAGCCTCTTGAACAGACATCTTGTATGATTAGAGGATCTGTCCTGGGACCAGTATGTAAGTGCCATTACAAAACAGGTTATGGCAGCTCCTCGACTTCATGAGGTTTGCCCAGATTCAGTCTGTCACCTAAAGCTTTGACCAGCTTCTATAGATATACAGTGGAGAGTATTTCTGACTGGTTACACCATGGTCTGGTCTGGAAACACCAATGAGCAAGATCAGAACAGTAGTGGGTGCAGCCCAGTCCATCACAGGAAAGGCCCTCCCCACCATTAAACACATCTACAAGCAGCATCCATCATCAAGGACCCCACCATCCTGTCCATGCTCTCTTCTCACTGCTGCCATCGGGAAGGAGGTACAGGAGCCTTAGGTCCCACAATACCCCTCAAACCATCAGACTCCTGAACTAGTGTAGGTAACTTCAGTTCCTGTCCTGGAGTGGAGTTTCTTAAATGCCCGTAATATATCTGACTCTACCACCACACTGACAGGACATTCCATGCACCCACCACTCTTAGGTTTAAAAAAAAATACCTTTGAAAATTATGACCCCCTAGTATTAGCCACTTACACCCTGGAAAAATGTCTCTGTTCGATTGATGTCTCTTACCATCTTGTCAAGTCAGCTCTCATCCTTGTCTGCTCCAATGATAAAAGCCTGAGCACACTCTCTAAAGCTTCCTATCTTTCCTATATCCATCCAACCCAGTCTGCCCTGTCACATATGGGGAGTTCAAAAACATTGTAAAATCTGTGGTAGGGAGGAGGGAATGGGGGAAGAGTGAAGGAGACTGGAGGGGTAGGAGGGGGAATGACTGAGGTGGAGAGAAGACCATGGGGAGAGGATGGAAAGTGGGGAGCAGGCAGCAGAGGAAGGGAAAGTGGAGGGAGACTGGAGATTGGGGATGGGATTAAGGTCTGGCTGTGGGATGACGTGAGGTGACTGGGGCGGGGGGTGGGAAACCGATGCTGAGAGGGAGCCATGGGAAGGGGTGTGCTTCCGGGAAACTTTCTGGAAGTTTCCCTCTAGGCCACACACTGTTCTGACTTGGAAATACATTGCTATTCCTTCAGCATCTCCGGGTCAAAACCCTGGAACTCGCGAAATCAATATGGGTGTCCCCACACATCAAGGACTGCAGCAGTTCAAGAAGTCAGCTCATCACCACCACCTTCTCCAGGGCACCTCTGGTGGGACAGTTAAACACTGGCTCAACCACTGAAACTCACGTCCCTTTGATGGAAAAATATCAAAATTAATGCTGCTTAGGGGTTGCTGAGGGTGGAAGTGCAGATGGGGGTTGTGTTTGTCAGAGAAAGAGGATGGAGAACGTGAGCTGTACATTAACACTGAACATCGTTCTGTCCCTCAGTCACAGACTCCACACCCAGTGATCCGTGTGTAAACCACACCGTCCTGGATCAGCCCTGGAGGAGCACGGATTGTTCCAACTCTGAGTGTACCGGTGGACAATGGAAGGATGATGGAAATCTTGAAGTGGGATGGTACAGATTTAACAGGTAAAGTGAGGAGATAATCACTGAGAAACTGGACACAGAAGGGGAATGTAAACTGGGGAACAAGGGGTGTGTGAATGGGAAATGCAGGGAGACCGGGATCATCAGTGACTACACTGAGATGGGAAGTAAATACAGGGAGAGGAAAGATCCCACATTCTCGGGGTAGAGACAAGGGGGAGGTGCATTCCCCGAATTCCCAGAATTGGGAATTCCCAGAATTAGGGGGTCATTGACCAGAGACAGGCTACGGAGAGGGTGAGTGTAATTTCCCATGTCTCTCTGAGTGAATAAACTCTATCAGATCAGGGACTGACTCTCTGATTGTTGTTTCAGTTCCGGAGGATGGAAGATTCCCGAGACGGTCGTTCCACAGCATCAGTGCTCCGGGAAGAAATCAGGCTGGTTAAACGGTAGGGTCAGAGTTTACATCAGTGGGGCTCGGTTATTTTCGGAGAAGGTCAGTTTGATGACCAGATCTCTTCAGATACAAACACAGAACTCCACCTCCCTGAGAAGACCTCCCACAGTTACCCAGACCACACTCCAGACCTGGATCCTTGTGGAGTCTGTGGAGGAGCTCCGGCTTCCTGGAGACTCCCAGGTGTTGGGTCGTGGTTCCCTGTATTCAGAGCTGGAGAATTCTCTGAATGTCGGTGACATTTTTACAGTGGTTCCGTCTGGGCTTTGCATTTAAACCCAAAGTGAGGAACATCAAGGCTTTTAACAATGCCATTAGGCTTTACAATTCAACCGCCAGGACTTAAGAACTTTTTAAAAGCTATTATTAATGCTTTTTGAGATAGTGATTTAGATGCATATCATATTTTTTTACTGAGTTAAGTATTGTATGTAATTAGTTTTGCTACAACAAGTGTATGGGACATTGGAAAAAAACGTTGAATTTCCCCATGGGGATGAATAAAGTATCTATCTATCTATCTATCTATCAGGGCTGGGGCTTCACCAGCTGTCAGTCATATCAGGGCTGGGGCTTCACCAGCTGTCAGTCATATCAGGGGTGGGGCTTCACCAGATGTCAGTCATATCAGGGGTGGGGCTTCACCAGCTGTCAGTCTCATCAGGGGTGATGCTTCACCAGCTGTCAGTCACATCAGGGGTGGGGCTTCACCAGCTGTCAGTCACATCAGGGGTGGGGATTCACCAGATGTCAGTCAGATCAGGGGTGGGGCTTCACCAGATATCAGTCACATCAGGGATGGGGCTTCACCAGATGTCAGTCATATCAGGGGTGCGGCTTCACCAGATGTCAGTCTCATCAGGGGTGGGGCTTCACCAGATGTCAGTCATATCAGGGCTGGGGCTTCACCAGATGTCAGTCACATCAGAGCTAGTGCTTCACCAGGTGTCAGTCACATCAGGGGTGGGGCTTCACCAGCTGTCAGTCACATCAGGGGTGGGGCTTCACCAGCTGTCAGTCACATCAGGGGTGGGGTTTCACCAGGTGTCAGTCACATCAGGGCTGGGGCTTCACCAGCTGTCAGTCACATCAGGGGTGGGGCTTCACCAGCTGTCAGTCACATCAGGACTGGGGTTTCACCAGGTGTCAGTCACATCAGGGGTGGGGCTTCACCAGTTGTCAGTCACATCAGAGCTGGTGCTTCACCAGATGTCAGTCACATCAGGGCTGGTGCTTCACCAGGTGTCAGTCACATCAGGGGTGGGGCTTCACCAGGTGTCAGTCACATCAGGGGTGGGGCTTCACCAGATGTCAGTCACGTCAGGGGTGGGGCTTCACCAGACGTCAGTCACATCTGGGATGGGGTTTCACCAGGTGTCAGTCACATCAGGGGTGGGACTTCACCAGATGTCAGTCACATCTGGGATGGGGTTTCACCAGGTGTCAGTCACATCAGGGGTGGGACTTCACCAGATGTCAGTCACATCAGGGGTGGGGTTTCACCAGGTGTCAGTCACATCAGGGCTGGGGCTTCACCAGATGTCAGTCACATCAGGGATGGGGTTTCACCAGGTGTCAGTCACATCAGGGCTGGGGCTTCACCAGCTGTCAGTCACATCAGGGGTGGGGCTTCACCAGCTGTCAGTCACATCAGGGATGGGGCTTCACCAGCTGTCAGTCACATCAGGATCTGAGCTTCTCATTCTGTCAATCGTACTGTATCAGGGCCTCACCTGGTGTTAGTCACAACATGAGAGGCATTTTTGTTACCAGACTAAACCCCTGGGGGACTCTCAGACCATGTGCTGTAGGGAGGGTGGGGTGGGGAGTGTGAAGACAGCACATCACTGCTGACTGATTTACAGTGGGTCCTGATTCACATTCCCCGCTGTACTGTGGGACCGGGTACATTTTACAGTGTTTATAAATCTCATTCCAGGTCCCCATCCCAACGTGGGAGTGTGGGAGGTGACCAGGACCATCTGCTTCACTGTGGGTAAAAACACCTGTGAGAGGAACCAGGAGATCAGGGTGAAAAACTGCTCCGGTTACTTTGTGTATTGGCTGTGGCCTACAACCGGGAATGATGCTGTGTACTGTACAGGTGGGTCACGTTCCCCAGTGACTCTGGAGTATGGGGGGGGGGGGGGGGTGAGGGAAAGAGTGAAAGTCTAATGTATCTGATTCTACCACCCCTGGTGGGGAATTTCAGTTGCTCACATCTCCCTGTGTGAGGAACCTGTCTCCGAATCAGGATTTATATCACTGAGTTATGTCGTGGAACATGTTAACTTTACGGCAGCAGTACATTGCAATACATGATAAATAGATATGGGGAAAACAAACTGAGTTACATCAAGCATAGATATGACTATTAAATAGTTAAGTAAATAAGAAGTGCAAATGAACAGAAATGAGAAAAGTAGTGAGGTTGTGTTCATGGGTTCAATGTCCATTTAGGAATCGGATGGCAGAGGGGAGGAGCTGTTCCTGAATCACTAGGTGTGTGCCTTCAAGCTTCTGTACCTCCTACCTGAAGGTAACAGTGTGAAGAGAGCTTGTCCTGGGTGGTGGGGATCCTTAATGATGGATGTCGCCTTCCTAAGGCATCCCTCCTTGAAGATTTCTCAGATGCACGGAGACTAGTACCCATGATGGTAAATTTTGCAAGTTTTTGCAACTTATTTCAATCTTGTCCAATCGCACCGTCCCCACATACCAGATGGTGATGCAGCCAATCAGAATGCTCCACTTGCGGGGGGTGGGGGGGGGGGGGACGCCACTGAGCAGTTTCTATTAAAGTCAGGCAAGCCATCCTCGGAGAGTGAAAAAAGAATTCTCCTCAGATGCTGGGTTAAAAGCTAAGGAGGAAATGGAAAGAGTTCATGAAGGGAACACCTGACCGTCTTCACAGAGAAATGGATGAAAGATTCGTTCCTTTGCACAACACTGATGCCAAGTTTGGGTTCCTTCTCAATGTCGAGGGATTGCGTTACGGCGCTGTGGTGAACTACATATACCTGTCTGGACACGCCCCTCTGCTGACTGCTCCTGTGGCTCCTCCCACAGACCCCTGTATAAAGGCGATTGGAGGCACTGCTCCTCCCTCAGTCTCCAGGATGTTGTAGCTATTAAAAGCCCAAAATTCGCCTCCCGTCTCCGAGAGTTATTGATGGTGCATCAGGCGCCAACAGTAACAACCTAAAGAAGTGTGAAAATCTGGGTGAATTGTACAGCTCTGATGTTGATGGACAGCAGCTATATGAAGAAATTTTGTGTTGCAGAATGTTGCTATCAAGGTGGGTCAACATGAAAATGTCACGATCTGAAGAGCTTCCTGAATTTATTGTTCAGTATGGAGATGAGAGCGTCTACCCCAATCTTTGCATTGCTATTCAGATAATGCTAACCATCACAGTTTCCATCGCCAGCTGTGAAAGATCATTCAGCAAGTTAAAACTAATATTTCCATGTTTGAGAGCCTCCATGGGTCAGGGCAGACTCTGTGATCTTGCTCTGCTGAGTGAAGAAACTGAAAAAACTGACTTTGATCACATCATAGAGCAATTTGCATCAGTGAAAGCAAGGAAGGTGCAGTTATAATTTTCATGTGGGGCCATGATTTGTTAATTAACAGATTAACGAGCTTAACTTGTACTTTTGAGCTGATATTATGGTAAAGTTATCTAAAAGATGGGTGTCAGATGTTTGGACAGGGGTACAATTTCAGTGCTTGCTCTAGGCGCTACTTTCAGTAGATACGCCCCTGCCTTCAGCTATGTTGTGTTGGGCCGCTGCAGGGTGTGATGCTCTACAGTGGGCCTCTGCGAGACAATTGGTGGTGGTTGTTCCCCCACCGGGTCTGCTTCATGGAGCCCCCTGCTGGGGAGCCACGGCTTCAGCTCAGAGGTAGAGTGTTGCCCCCGGGACATCCAGACGGACCCCCAGTGGGTCAACAGGTCCAGGACAATGATGCAGGACTCAGGGATGTAGGCAAGCCACACCGCGTGCCCCACCGTGTTTATCCCCATTCCGATGCGCAGTCACCTCTTCCCTCTCAACACCGCGCAGTCGCTGGTGACCGTAACCAGCTGGACTGCGTCATTATCCACCCAGGCGGAGATGGGTGGGCCGTGTTGGGGAGGATACTGGGACAGATGAGAGAGACCCCCATGTCCACCAACACACGGCATCTGATGTCCTCCATCAGGCTGTCCACGTATAAGCCTTGCTCTTCACCCTCCCGGAGAGGTGACAACGGAGGGGTTCTGCTGGAGGATTTGGGCAGTGTCGACCGCTCGGCGATTCCCGATGGCAGCGCTGGGCTGTGACGTGGTGCCAGTGTGGTGCAGACCTGGGCCAGATGGCCTACCTCACTGTATCGGTAGCAGAGATCGATTTGTGGCCCTTGGCAGGGCCGGCATGGTGCTGATCGGGCCTGTCTCACGGGCTCCTGCTCGTCAGTTTCCTTCTCCACCTCGGTGACAGGAGCCCGGGCTCGCAGCATGTGGGGCAATGCTGGAACGCCTTGAGGGGCTAAAATTGCTTCTGCCCTCTCGGTCAGTGCCAGCACCTCAGGCAGTGATGATGGTGAGTCAGGTGAACGTGCTGCCGAAGGCACTCTGGTGTCAGCCCCTTTACAAAGGCGTGGAGGGCAAGCTCTTCCTGGGCTGCGGGAGGGAACTGGGGGTTGCCATGCCCAGCACAGTGGCGGTGATCAGGCGTTCTCCCATCCAGTGCCGTCTGATACACAGTTCTTCCCTCATTGCTTCCTCCTGTTGCCCCCGCTCGAAACGCAGCTCCAGTGCGCTATGAGGGCCCTGTAGTCTCACTGTTAGCCCGACGTTCGGTCGAGGAGGGCCCATGGTATCCCCCCCCCCCCCCCTCCAGTTCCAGGGTACAGAAAACCACTGTCTCAGTGGGGCTCCACACATTGAGCCATGTGGCAAGTTTGACTTGCACCAGGAAAGGCTCCAGGCGGCAGGTACTGTCGTATCCGGGAGCTTCAGGGTGGACCTTGTGGAGGGAATCGTTGAAGCCCTTTGGTCTGCCAAGGTTCCCATCCTCCCATGGCCATGGGGTCTTGGGTTTCCCCAGTGTGGGTCATGACGGAGGGGGCTGATGCGCTCTGCATGTCCCCCGGGTTATGGAGCCTGGGTAGGCTTAACCCATCGGGGCTCCCTGGGAAGGCACGATGCTCGGTTCCCAGATGCTTCCTCCAGATCTTTGGGAGCCAGGCCCAGAATGCAGTGGAGGCAAACTGCACGGTACCTCGAGTTACTCCCCAGGTCTCAAGCCAGTCTATCCGATGTTGTAGCTCTTCAATCTGATTGTCAATTTCACATCCGCCTCCTGACACCAATGTGGTGAGCATTTGGCCTATAATGACAGATGAAGAAGCTCATTTAACTTGGCCACCATTTTATTGTGATAAACACAACAGACCGGGCACCATGACCCAGAGAGAGAACCCAACCAGTCTGATACAGACGGGGGAGGTGACCATCACAGTTAGGGTGACCCACAAATACACAAGTGAATAACTATAACCCAAGCTGAAATGTAACAGCAAATGAACTGAAACTTGCCACCACAAAAGCATTTTAACACAAGAGCAATAAAACAATAAACAGCATTGATCATTAGAAAAGCAGGGGCAGGCTGTTGACCACACACCCCCACCTCTGTGTGTGTGTGTGTGTGTGTGTGTGTGTGTGTGTGTGTGTGTGTGTGTGTGTGTGTGTGTGTGTGTGTGTGTGTGTGTGTGTGTGTGTGTGTGTGTGTGTGAGAGAGATTGATTTCACCCTCTCTATGTGGTGGGAGGGAGAGGGGAACGGGGCAAGTGAGAGGGGGAGTTATCTCAGCCCTCTCAGTGTGAGAGAGAGAGAGGGAGATTTCACCCTCTCCATGTTGTGGGAGGGAGAGGTGAAGGGGGAGAGTGAGAGGGGGAGGTATCTCACCCCTCTGTGTGTAGTCTGTGTGAGAGATATGGGCAGACAGACTCAGATGGTCTCTCTGAGATCCCGAGAGAGAGAGAGAGATCTCACCTCTGTCGCATCCCAGTGAGAACATGGTGTTCCACACCCACTGTCGATAGATCCTCAGTTATTGCCCCAGTTTGCACTCTGGTCCCTACCCCACTGCCTCATTTCTCTCTGATTTAAATTACGCTCAGCATCTGGTGTGTTATCACTGACATATGCTGTGAGATTTGTTTTACGGATGGAGTACATTGCATTTTACATTTAATAAAATTTACATTAGATTATAATAAATATAGAAATATATTGAAGTGAAAATTAAATTACGCTATTCCCCCTTTAGCCAGCAGGATGAGGGTCCTGTCACTGGTTCAGGCTTTTCTGGGTGAGAAATTTCCATCAGGAAGGGGAAGTCATGTGGAAGTTGTGGCAAGGCAAGGGTTAATTAATGTCCAGGCAAGGATAAATTGTAGACAGAGTGCAGACAGCCCTGGCAACAAAGGCCTTTAAAGAGCATCGCTCCCATTTTGTTTTACAAAATTATAGAAGCTTGTTCACTCACAAAACACAAACTTCTCTGATTTACGAGGTTGCGAACAATTTCAAGTTAAAATATGGTTACTACAATCTACAAAGCATATAATTCCCTGGAGGACCCACCATTCCCGGAAATCCCCCCTGTACCCATAGTGACTGCATTCTTCTGCTTTACAGACACTTTGGCATGAACATAACCCCAGAAGAGGGACAGGCATTCAGCTCGGGCAGAGCCCTTGACTGCCTGGACCCACGAATGGCCATCTTGGCCAGGTCCAGGAACAAGCCCACCAGTAGATTCTCTGAGTGACCCAACCCCCTCCGTACTGGGTGACCGTATATCAGGAGCACAGGGCTGAAGTACAACCAAAACGTGAGCAGCAGCCCCTTCAGATACTCAAACAGGGGCTGCAACCTCTCACACTTCATATAAACATTGTACACGGACTCCTCCCGGCCTCACAAAGGACAGGTGAACCGGGTGTCTGTGAAACGGCTCCAAAATCTATTGCACGGCACAGGGGAAAAGTTCACTCATTGAAATGTTCCCACAACCTATGAACTCACTTTCAAGGACTCTTCATCTCATGATCTTGATATTTATTGTTATTTATTTATCATTATTATTTCTTCTTTTTGTATTTGCACAGTTTGTTGTCATCTGCACTCTGGTTGAATGGCCTAACTGGTCGGTCTTTCATTGATTCTGTTGTGGTTATTATTCTATAGATTTATTGAGTATGCCCACAAGAAAATGAATCTCAGGGTTGTATATGGTGACACATCTGTACTTTGATAATAAATTACTCTGAACTTTGAAATGCACCTTATGCTAAATGTCAATCTTCTGGAATATGTTTTATAATTTGTTAATTTATTTGTGGTAATATTACTTGACGTGTTGTTGTGAGTTATATGCACTGTGTTGTACTGTGATCTGCACCTTACTCCAGAGGAACGTTGATTTGTTTGGTGTTGTAGGTTTATATAGTTAAATGACGATAACCTTGAACTTGAGAGTCCATTTGTTCAGTGACAGGAGATTTGCACAGATGAATGAGTGACTGGGGAGATGGTGTAGGGGACAGGGTTTCAAGTTCTTGCATTACTGGAAACTTTACTGGGGAAGGGGTGACCTGTACTAGTGGGACGGGCTGCACCTGAACTATAGGGGAACCAATATCCTGGCCGAAACATTCACCAATGCTACTCGAGAGAGTTTAATCTAGTTTAGCAAGGAAATGGGAAACTGGAGCATCAGGTGAATAAGGGAAGGTAGATGTCAGGGAAAGTATTGAAATTACAGGTATGATGGGTGGGTTAGTTTGAAGAATTTATGTTTTAATGCTGGGGTATTATGGGTAAGGGTCATGAACTCTGAGCATGGATCAAGTGCGTGGAACTACGATGTTGTGCCCACTACTGAAACTTGGTTGAGAGAGGGGCAGGGACGGGTGATTAATGTACCAGCTTTTCGAAGTTTTAGAAAAGATCAAACTAAAAGAGGTTGTGGAGTGGGGTGTTGGTGGAGTTGCTCTACTAAACAGGGACAGTGTCACAGCTGCACTCAGGGGAGACATCATGGAGGGGTCAGACCCTGAGTCCATTTGTGTAGAACTCAGGAATAGGAAGGGTACAATCACACTGATGGTATTGTACGACAGAACCCCCAGTAGCCAGCGGGACTTTGAGGAACAAATTTGTAATTAGATTAAGGAAATGTGTAAAAATAATATTGTTGTTGTCATTGGGGATTTCAGCTTCCCTAGTGTGAATTGGGACCAACTTAGTGCAAGGGGGTGAGAAGGAAAATAATTTGTTAAGTGTATCAGGGAGGTTTCTTAAATGAATGTGTGCATGGTCCATGGAGAGGAGGGGCTGTACTGGACGTGGTGTTGGGTGGTGATCCTGGCCGGGTGACTGACCTTTCAGTGGGTGAACAGTTAGGGAACAGTGACCACAACTCCTTAACTGTCAGGATAGCTATAGATAAGGATCGGTATGGTCCTTGCAGGAGAGATTTAAGTTGGACTCGGGCAAACTACAACAGTATGAGGTAGGAACATCTGGCAAGTCCACATCAGACATGTGGAGGGTGTTTAACGATCAGCTGCACTGAGTACAGGATAGGTGTGTTCCCATTAGAAGGCAGGACAGAGATAGAAAGATAAGAGAACGTTGGCTGTCCAAAGGTGATGAATTTTGTCAAGAAGAAAAAGGACAAGTATGTAAAGCTTCAGGTTAGGTTCGAACGAAGCACATGAGGAGTATAAAGAAGCCAGAAGAGAACTAAAGAGCAGAATTAGGAAAGCCAGGAGGATCAATGGAAAGTCCTTGGCAAGTAGAATCACCGGTGAGATCCCAGAGGTCTGGCGAGTGGCTAATGTATCTCTGTTTACTAAGGGGACACGGGAAAATCCTGGGAAACATAGACCGGTGAGTCTCACATCAGATATAGTGAGAAAATTCGAGAAAATTCTTCGGGATAGGACAAATGAGCATTATGGACAGCCAGTATGTCTCTGTGAGGGGCAGGTGATGTCTTACCAACTTGATTGGGTTTCTGACAATGTGATGAGAGAGATTTATGAGGGTAGGACAGTGGATGTGGTCTACGTGGATTTTAGTAATTCGTGTGCCAAAATCCCTCATGGGAGGCTAATCGAGAAGATTAAGATGCAAAGGGTCCAGGGCAAATTTGCTGTTTGGGTTCAGAACTGGCTTCAGCAAAGGAGATAGAGGGTGGAGGTTGAAGGGACTCGAGCTAGGGGACTGTAATTAGTGGAATTCTGCAGGGATCTATATTGGGACCTCTGCTGTTTGAGATGTCTAAATGACCTGATGAAAATCTGGATAGGTGGGTGAGTTAGTTTGCAGATGATACCGAGATCGGTGAAGTTGTTGATCATGTGGAAGACTGACAAAGAATACAATGCGATACAGATCAGGTGCAGGTATGGGCTATGAAATGGCAGGCGGAGCTTAATCCAGATAAATGTGAGCTGTTGCACCTCGGTTGGGCAGATGAAATAAGACAGTACACTGTTAAGGGCAAGAACTTTAAGAGTGTTGCTCAGCAGAGAGATCTTGGGATCGATATTCATAGCTCCTTGAAAGTAACTACACAGTTTGATAAGGTAATATACCAAATCTCCTCAAACTCCTAATGAGATTAGCTGCTGGCGTGCTTCTTCGTGATTGGGTCAATGTGTGGGGCCCAGAATAGATCTTCAGAGATGTTGATGGCTTCTCTCCACCGGCTACCTCCCAACCCGTTCCACATTATTTACATCCACTGACCGATTCACATTTGTGAAATGTTACTTTGTGTCTGTGATAATGAAACGTCCTTTGTTCTCTCATGAAATATTAACCCATGGGGTTATTCTATTGGAATTGTAATAGTTGCAACATCAATAGACAATTATTCAGAAGATGCTGTACAGGAATGTGTAAATCAGGCCAGCAGTCCAATGACAGTGATTGAAGGTGCCCAGGGAGTGTTATACAATAGATGGTCAAGATGGCGTCTGGGGAGTGTTGTGCAATCAATAGTCAAGATGGTGTCTGGGGAGTGTTGTACAATCGATGGTCAAGATGGCGTCTGGGGAGTGTTGTACAATAGATGGTCAGGATTGTGTCTGGGGAGTGTTGTACAATAGATGGTCAAAATGGCATCTGGGGAGTGTTGTACAATCAATGGTCAAGATGCTGTCTGAGGAGTGTTTTACAACAGATGGTCAACATGGTGTCTGGGGAGTGTTGTACAATAGATGGTCAAGATGGTGCCCGGGGAGTGTTGTACAATAAATGGTCAAGATGGTGTCTGGGGAGTGTTGTGCAATCAATAGTCAAGATGGTGTCTGGGGAGTGTTGTACAATCGATGGTCAAGATGGTGCCCGGGGAGTGCTGTACAATAGATGGTCAAGATGGTGACCGGGGAGTGTTGTACAATAGATGGTCAAGATGGTGTCTGGGGAGTGTTGTACAATAGATGGTCAAGATTGTGCCCAGGGAGTGTTGTTCAATAGATGTTCAAGATGGTGTCTGGGGAGTGTTGTACAATCAATAGTCAAGATGGTGTCTGGGGAGTGTTGTACAATCGATGGTCAAGATGGTATCTGGTGAGTGTTGTACAATCGATGGTCAAGATGGTGTTCAATTACAATACTCTCCACAGTACATCTATAGAAATTTGCTGTGTCTTCAGTTACAATTTGTTATTATAAACTAATTATTATTAGATTACTTAAGCAGAAATTATTAGAATATTGGAATTACTGTGGCATGGAGAAGTACAGACAGACATTGTTTACCCTTCTTGCTGCCTCAGTAAAGCAGCCAGCATATTCAAAGACCCCACCCCGGACATTCTCTCATCTCCCCCTCCTATCGGGCAGTAGATACAAAAGTCTGAACGCACGTACCACCAGGCTCAAGGACAGCTTCTACCCCCACTGTCATCAGGCTCTTGAACAGACATCTTGTACGATAAGAGGATCTGTCCTGACCAGCACATAAATGCCATTGCAAAAAAGGTTATGGCAGCTCCTCTACTTCATGAGAAGAGTGCACAGATTCAGTCTGTCACATAAAGCTTTGACTGACTTCTATAGATGCACAGTGGAGAGTATTTCTGACTGGTTACACCATGGCCTGGCATGGAAACACCAATGACCAAGATCAGAACAGTAGTGGATACAGCCCAGTCCATCACAGGAAAAGCCCTCCCCACCATTAAACACATCTACAAGCAGCATCCATCATCAAGGACCCCACCATCCAGACAATGCTGTCTTCTCACTGCTGCCATCGGGAAGGAGGTACAGGAGCCTTAGCTCCCACACTACCCTTCAAACCATCAGGCTCCTGAACTAGTGTAGGTAACTTCAGTTCCTGTCTGGGAGTTTCTTATGTTTAAACTCTTATGTTTAAAAAAATTTATCTTTGAAAATTATGATCCCTAGTATTAGCCCCTTTCACCCTGGAAAAATGTCTCTGTTCGATTGATGCCTCTTACCATCTTGTCAAGTGACCTCTCATCCTTGTCTGCTCCAATGATAAAAGCCTGAGCACACTCTCTAAAGCTTCCTATCTTTCCTATATCCATCCAACCCAGTCTGCCCTGCCACATATGGGGAGTTCAAAAACATTGTAAAATCTGTGGTGGAGAGGAGGGAATGGTGGAGGAGTGAAGGAGACTGGAGGGGTAGGAGGGGGAAAGACTGAGGTGGAGGGAAGACCATGGGGAGAGGAAGCAAAGTGGGGAGCAGGCAGCAGAGGAAGGGAAAGTGGAGGGAGACTGTAGATTGGGGATGGGATTGAGGTCTGGAGTCTGGGATGATGTGAGGTGACTGGGGTGGGGGGGAACGGATGCTGAGAGGGAGCCATGGGAAGGGGTGTGGCTCCAGGAAACTTTCTGGAAGTTTCCCTCTAAGCCACACGTTGTTCTGACTTGAAAATACATTGCTATTCCTTCAGCATCTCTGGGTCAAAACCCTGAAACTCCCAAAATCAATGTGGGTGTCCCCACACATCAAGGACTGCAGCAGTTGAAGAAGTCAGCTCACCACCACCACCTTCTCCAGGGCACCTCTGGTGGGACAGTTAAACACCGGCTCAACCTCTGAAACTCTCGTCCCTTTTGATGAAAAATTAACAAAACGTGAGCTGTACATTAACACTGAACATCGTTCTGTCCCTCAGTCACAGACTCCGCACTCGGTGATCCGTGTGTAAACCACACCGTCCTGGATCAGCCCTGGAGGAGCACGAATTGTTCCAACACTGAGTGTACTGGTGGACAATGGATGGATGATGGAAATCTTGCTGTGGGATGGTACAGATTTAACAGGTAAAGTGAGTTGATAATCACTGAGAAACTGGACACAGAAGGGGAATGTAAACAGGGGAATAAGGGGTGTGTGAATGGGAAATGCAGGGAGACTGGGATCATCAGTGACTACACTGAGATGGGGAGTAAATACAGGGAGAGGGGAGATCCCACATTCTCGGGTTAGAGACAGAGAGGTACAACAGAGAGGGAATTCCCGGGATTGGGGTGTTATTGACCAGAGACAGGGTATGGACAGGGTGAGTGTAATTTCCCATGTCTCCGTGAGTGAATAAACTCCATCAGATCAGTGACGGACTCTCTGATTGTTGTTTCAGTTCTGGAGGATGGAAGATTCCCGAGACGGTCGTTCCACAGGGTCGCTGTTCCGGACACTACTCAGGCTGGTTAAACGGTAGGGTCAGAGTTTACATCAATGGGGCTTGTTTATTTTCGGAGAAGGTCAGACTGATGACCCAGATCTCTTCAGATACAAACACAGATCTCAAACTCCCTGAGAGGACTTCCCACAGTTACCCAGACCACACTCCAGGCCTGGATCCTCATGGAGTCCGGTGGAGGTTCCAGCTTCCTGGAGTTTCCCTGGAGTTGGTCTGTGGTTCAATGGATTCAGAGCTGGAGAATTCTCTGAATGTCGGTGAAATTTTTACAGTGGCTCCGTCTGGGCTTTGCATCTGAACCCAAAGTGAGGAACATCAGGGGTGGGGCTTCACCAGCTGTCAGTCACATCCGGGGTGGAGCTTCACCAGCTGTCAGTCACATCCGGGGTGGAGCTTCACCAGCTGTCAGTCACATCAGGGGTGGGGCTTCACCAGCTTTCAGTCATATCAGGGGTGGGGCTTCACCAGCTGTCAGTCACATCTGGGGTGGAGCTTCACCAGCTGTCAGTCACATCGGGGGTGTGGCTTCACCAGCTTTCAGTCATATCAGGGGTGGGGCTTCACCAGCTGTCAGTCACATCAGGGGTGGGGCTTCACCAGCTGTCAGTCACATCAGGGGTGGCGCTTCACCAGCTGTCAGTCACATCAGGGGTGGGGCTTCACCAGCTGTCAGTCTTATCAGGGTCTGTGCTTCTCATTCTGTCAATCATACTGTATCAGGGCCTCACCTGATGTCAGTTACACCATGAGAGGCATTTTTGTTACCAGACTAAACCCCTGGGACTCCCAGACCAGGTGCTGTAGGGAGGGTGGGGTGTGAAGTGTGAAGACAGCACATTACTGCTGACTGATTTACAGTGGGCCCTGATTCACATTCCCCACTGTACTGTGGGACTGGGTACATTTTACAGTGTTTATAAATCTCATTCCAGGTCCTCATCCCAACGTGGCAGAGGGTGAGGTGACCAGGACCGTCTGCTTCAGCAATGATAAAAAAACCCTGTGAGAAGAACCAGGAGATCAGGGTGAAAAACTGCTCCGGTTACTTTGTGTATTGGCTGTGGCCTACAACCGGGAATGATGCTGTGTACTGTACAGGTGAGTCACTTTCCCCAGTGACACTGGAGTATGGGGGGGGGGGGGGAAGGTGAGGGAAAGAGTGAAAGTCTAATGTATCTGATTCTACCACCCCTGGTGGGGAATTTCAGTCGCTCACAACTCCCTGTGTGAGGAACCTGTCTCCGAATCAGGATTTATATCACTGACTTATGTCGTGGAACATGTTAACTTTATGGCAGCAGTACATTGCAATACATGATAAATAGATATAGAGAAAACAAACTGAGTTACATCAAGTATAGAAATGACTATTAAATAGTTAAGTAAATAAGAAGTGCAAATGAACAGAAATGAGAAAAGTAGTGAGGTTGTGTTCATGGGTTCAATGTCCATTTAGGAATCGGATGGCAGAGGGGAAGAGCTGTTCCTGAATCACTAGGTGTGTGCCTTCAAACTTCTGTACCTCCTACCTGAAGGTAACAGTGTGAAGAGAGCTTGTCCTGGGTGGTGGGGATCCTTAATGATGGATGTCACCATCCTAAAGCATCCCTCCTTGAAGATTTCTCAGATGCACAGAGACTAGTACCCATGATGGTAAATTTTGCAAGTTTTTGCAACTTATTTCAATCTTGTCCAATCGCACCGTCCCCACAGACCAGATGGTGATGCAGCCAGTCAGAATGCTCCACTTGCGTGGGGGGGGGGGGGGGAGGGGACGCCACTGAGCAGTTTCTATTAAAGTCAGGCAAGCCATCCTCGGAGAGTGAAAACAGAATTCTCCTCAGATGCTGGGTTAAAAGCTAAGGAGGAAATGGAAAGAATTCATGGGGGAACACTTGACCATCTTCACAGAGAAATGGACAAAAGGTTTGCTCGTTTGCACAACTCTGACGGCATGTTTGGGTTCCTTCTCAATGTTGAGGGATTGTGTTACGGCGCTGTGGTGAACTACATATACCTGTCTGGACACGCCCCTCTGCTGACTGCTCCTGTGGCTCCTCCCACAGACCCCTGTATGAAGGCGATTGGAGGCACTGCTCCTCCCTCAGTCTCCAGGATGTTGTGTGGTGGTCTCTTGCAGCTAATCATGGTCTCTTGCAGCTAATAAAAGCCTAACGTTCACCTCCCGTCTCCGAGAGTTATTGATAGTGCATCAGGCGCCAACAGTAACAACCTGAAGAAGTGTGAAAATCTGGGTGAATTGTACAGCTCTGATGTTGATGGACAGCAGCTATATGAAGACATTTTGGGTTGCAGAATGTTGCTATCAAGGTGGGTCAACATGAAAATGTCAAGATCTGAAGAGCTTCCTGAATTTATTGTTCTGTATGGAAAGGAGAGCGTCTACCCCAATCTTCCCATTGCTATTCAGATAATGCTAACCATCACAGTTTTCATCGCCAGCTGTGAGAGATCATTCAGCAAGTTAAAACTAATATTTCCATGTTTGAGAGCCTCCATGGGTCAGAGCAGACTCTGTGATCTTGCTCTGCTGAGTGAAGAAACTGAAAAAACTGACTTTGATCACATCATAGAGCAATTTGCATCCGTGAAAGCAAGGAAGGTGCAGTTATAATTTTCATGTAGGGACATAATTTGTTAATTAACAGATTAACGAGCTTGACTTGTACTTTTGAGCTGATATTATGGTAAAGTTATCTAAAAGATGGGTGTCAGATGTTTGGACAGGGGTGCAATTTCAGTGCCTGCTGTAGGCGCTACTTTCCATAGATACGCCCCTGCCTTCAGCTGTGTTGTGTTGGGCCGCTGCAAGGTGTGATGCACTACAGTGGGCCTCTGTGAGACAATTGGTGGTGGTTGTTCCCCCACCGGGTCTGCTTCATGGAGCCGCCCTGCATGTCCCCCGGATTATGGAGCCTGGGTACATTTAACCCATCGGGGCTCCCTGTGAAGGCACGATGCTCGGTTCCCAGATGCTTCCTCCAGATCTTCGGGATCCAGGACTGGAACGCAGTGGAGGCAAACTGTACGGTACCTCGAGTTACTCCCCAGGTCTGAAGCCAGTCTATCCGATGTTGTAGCCCTTCAATCTGATTGTCAATTTCACATCCGCCTCCTGACACCAATGTGGTGAGCATTTGGCCCATAATGACAGATGAAGAAGCTCATTTAACTCGGCCACCATTTTATTGTGATAAACACAACAGACCGGGCACCACGACCCAGAGAGAGAACCCAACCAGTCTGATACAGACGGGGGAGGTGACCATCACAGTTAGGGTGACCCACAAATACACAAGTGAATAACTATAACCTAAGCTGAAATGTAACAGCAAATGAACTAGAACTTCCCACCACAAAAGCATTTTAACACAAGAGCAATAAAACAAGAAACAGCATTGAACATTAGAAAATCACGGGCAGGCTGTTGACCACACCCTCACTGCCATGTATGTACGTACATATGTACGTGTGTGTGTGCGTGTGTGTGTATATGTGTATTTCATACCTGTATATTCTCTTTATATTTCAATAGTTCTGTTTATAATCAGAGAATGTACACAATATACAACCTGATTCTGACTGAACAGAAGAGACCTGATGTCACTGAAGACGGAAATGGCTGGATGTGGTGTGTGGGTGAGAAGGGAGGAGATAGGTGTGTGGTGTGAGTGGTGTGGACTGTGCTTTAGGAGAGGAGAATGTAGGGGATGAATGGTTTGATTTGTTAGACCCGTGATGTTTATTGGGTTCTCACGGAGTCAGGCCTGTCATTATCTGCAGCCAATTCCATGCAGACCAATTATTTAATGTATTTTGTTAATGTCTCTACCACCCCACGCACCCTGTCTCTCTTTACAGATCCCCAGTCAAACACAACTCGGGAACCCCAGGGAGAAGCGACAAGGGGACCTGGTCTGACATTGACCACCACCCCAGAAGGGTCTGTGAACTCAGGTATCCAATGTGGGGATACCCATTCTTTGGAATGCTCTTCCCCAATGTGTCTCCCTAAAATTCATCCTGTTTCAGGCTGAGGACAGTGACGGAGGACTGGGAAGGAGAGGGATGGTGTTGGCTTCACCACAGACGCAGGCTGAGACCTGGTGCTCAGGGGTGGGGGAAATGAAAGTGTCCAGTGGGTGAGGTTTGGAGTGACGTTCAGGCAGGATATTTTCACTATTTGTTTAATTGTTACCACCGCTGTCTGTAAGGAGATTGTACACTCTCCCTGTGACTGTGTCGGTTTCCTCCCACATTACAGAGACGTCTGGGTTAGTAGGTTAATTGGTCACATGGGTGGTGGGGCTCGTTGGGACGGTTACTGTGCTGAATCTGTAAATAATTGATGGCCCAGTCCATCACGGATAAAGCCCTCCCCACCATTGAGCATATCGACATGGAGCGTTGTCAGCATTCATCATCAGGAACCTCCACCACCCAGGACATGCTCTCTTCATGTTGTTGCCATCAGGAAGAAGGTACAGGAGCCTCAGGACCCACACCACCAGGGTCAGGAACCCCTCAGACATCAGGCTCTTGAACCAGAGAGGATAATTTCACCCCATTCCTAAACTGTTCGTATAACCTGTGGACTCACTTTCAAGGACTTTTTACCTCATGTTCTCGATACTTACTTCTTATTCATATGTTACTATAATTCTTTTGTATTTGCACAGTTTGTTGTCTTTTACTCAATGTTTGTCTGCATTGGTGTAATAGGACAGCACGGACTTGTTGGGCCGAAAGGACCCATTACCCTGCTGTACCTTCCAATAAATGAGTAAATATATTTAACTAGTTTAAAGGAAATTTAAGTTTTCCACTGCACTGTTGCTGTAAAATGACAAATTTCCATTGATGCTCAATGGTGATAATTATTGATATTTTGAGGATAAATAAAAATGTGTGGAAGATTACGAGGGGTACAGATAGGGTCGACTCAGAGTGAGAGTAAGATTTATTATCAAAGTACTTATTTGTCACCATATACTACCCCGAAATTAATTTTATTGCAGTCATTTACAGGAAAATAAAGAAATACAACAGAATTTATGAAAAACTATACAAAAACAGAGACTGACAAACAACCAACGTGCAAAAGAGGGCAAATTGTGTAAATAACATGTGAAATAATACTGAGCTGATGAGTTGTAGATTCCTTGAAAGTGAGTCTGTAGGTTGTGGATTCAGTTCAGAGTTGATGTGAGTGAAGTTATCCACGCCAGTCAGGAGTCTGATGGTTGTGGGGTAACGACTGTTCCTGAAGCTGGTGGTGTGGGACGTCCTGCTGGAAATATTACCACTGATCAGGGTGAATATAACTAGAGGACATCGATTTATGGTCAGTGGTCAGAGATTCAGGATCAGAATCAGGTTTATTATCACTAACGTCTCTTGTGAAATTTGATGTTTTATTGACAGCAGTAAAGTGCGAGACATAAAAAATATTCCTGTAGGTTCCAATATATTCCTTTTTATTCTAAAATAAATATATAGTGCAAAAAGAGGAATAGTGAGGTTGTGTTCATGAGTTCATGGATCGTTCAGAAATCTACTGTTGGAGGGGAAGAAATGTTCCTAAAACGTTGAGTTAGTGTCTTCAGGCTCCTGTACCCCCTCCCTGATGGTAGCAATGAGAGGAGGGTGTGTCCTGGTTGGTGAGAGTTCTTAATGATGATGCCACTGTCTTGGGGCATCGTCTTTCAGAGCTGATTCCATCAGGAAGACCGGACATCAGAGGACAATTAGAGGGTCCTGATATGGGAGAGGATGTTGGCGGATTGAATCAGAATGAGGTTTACTATCACCTGCATGTGTCGTGAAATTTGTTAGCAGCAGTTCAATGTAATACATAATATAGAAGAAGAAAAATAAAAATAAAATAATAATAAATAAATTTACAGTATACGTATATTGAATAGATTAAAATCGTACAAAAACAGAAATAATTGTGTAACACTTACCCAACAGGCTGGTATATGTCTAGGGGAAAAAGAGATCCAGCCACACACCAACCCACCTCCCGTACACGCAGGGGCTGTGAGAATCGCGTTTATGCCTCGTGCCCGCCAACAGTATCAGACCCACAACAAATACCGGTATGAAATACACTTTAAAGAGTTTACTAAAATTAAAAGAGTATTAGGCAATACAATATATATATATATATATATATATATACACAAGAAAAAACAAAAGGCGCCAACTTATCAAAGTTCAGTCAGTTTAGTGCACATCGGTGGAGCTCATCCAGCAAACCATTCGACTCCTCGGTGGTCGTCCTCCCGAAACTCCCACTTCGGACTCCCCGGTGGTCGTCCGAGCGCACGTCCTCCTTCCTCGGCGTCTTCCTCCCGACTCCCCAAGCCTACGCAACCCCTCCCCCAAGTTCCCAGCCTCACAAAACACAATAACATTCCCCATTGATTAACAAATGAATGCAATTACCATATCAGCCATTCTAAAGCGAAACAACGGCAAGAGAAACTTTTAACAGACAAAGAAGCATTCCTACTCATAACAAACCAAAGAAGCCCTTTTTACTAACACACACAGGACATTGTACAATTGTATATTAAAAAGTGAGGTAGTGTTCATGTGGGTTCAATGTCCATTTAGGAATTGGATAGCAGAGGGGAAGAAGCTGTTCCTGAATCGCTGAATGTGTGCCTTCAGGCTTCTGTGCCTCCTACCTGATGGTAACAGTGAGAAAAGGGCATGTCCTGGGTGCTGGAGGTCCTTAATAATGGACGCTGCCTTTCTGAGACACCGTTCCTTGAAGATGTCCTGGGTATTTTGTAGTCTAGTACCCAAGATGGAGCTGACCAAATTTACCACCCTCTGCAGTATCTTCCAGTCTTGTGCAGTGGCCCTCCCCCCATACCAGACAGTGATGCAGCCTGTCAGAATGCTCTCCATGGTACATCTATAGAAGTTTCTGAGTGCCATGTTGTTGCTGCGATACCACTCCACTAGTCAGCATATCTCACTCCTGTACGCCCTCTCGTTTCCCTCTGGGATTCCACCAACAATGGTTGTAGCTTTAGAGTACTCTAGATGTTAGCGATGTGAGTGAGTGCGAGCTGGTTCCGGGCATCAAGGGGCACTAGGAGGGTCAGGGTATTAGATCTCGTGTCCATCGGGGTCTCTCAGTCTCTCACTCTGTGATGTTGAACTTCTCAAAGACCAATTCAGCTGTTGGATGTGCGTCAATGAGTGTTCAGTTATTCCTTCCCTCCTGTCTGTGTGAAATCTCTGCTCTGTCCAACATTACTCACAGTTGGTGTGCATTGTTGTGGTGAAGAATGAGCCTGTTTGTCTGAGGTGGTCCATGGGGCTGGGTAAGACAAGGATAGAAACCCAGGGATGTAGTGAGAGAGAGATTTGCTGGGAAAGTGTCAACCTGATCTGATTTGGAATTGGAGGGGGTGTGTGTTTACTGACTGACGACCGGCAGCAGGGTTACCCACGAGGTTCATGAGGCAAAGATCACAGAATACGGCTGTACCTCTGGAGCGTTGGAGAATGAGGGAACCCCCTCCAATTCGCCTACCGGCACAACCAATCAGCAATTGACACAATAGCCACAGCTCTACACACCATCCTTACACATCTGGAGAAGAAAGATGCTTATGTGAGAATGCTGTTCTTGGACTACAGTTCAGCATTCAACACCATAATTCCCTCCAGGCTGGACAAGAAGCTCGGAGACCTTGGCCTTCACCCTGCCTTGTGTAGCTGGATCCTGGACTTCCTGTCAGGTTGCCGGCAGGTGGTAAGAGTGGGCTCCCTCACCTCTGTCCCTCTGACTCTCAAAACAGGTGCTTTACTCTCTGCATACCCATGACTGTGTCACCACCCACAACTCCAATCTGCTAATTAAATTTGCTGATGACACTGCATTGATTGGCCTTATCACAAATAATAATGAGGCAGCCTAAAGAGAGGAAGTCATCACCCTGACACAGTGGTGTCAAGAAAACAACCTCTCCCTCAATGTTGTAAAAACGAGGGAGCTGTTTGTGAACTACAGGAGGAATGGAGACCAGCTAACCCCATTTGACATCAATGGATCTGGGGTTCAGAGGGTGAACAGCTTTAAATTCCTCAGCATAAACATCGAGGATCTCACATGGTCTGTACATAGTGGCTGTGTGGTGAAAAAGGAACAACAGCACCTCTTTCACCTCAGACGGTTGGAGAAGCTTGCTATGGACCCCCAATTCCTAAGAACTTTCTACAGGGGCACAATTGAGAGCATCCTGACTGGCTGCATCACTGCCTGGTATGGGAACTGAACTTCCCTCAATCGCAGGACTCTGCAGAGAGTGGTGTGGACAGCCCAGCGCATCTGTAGATGTGAACTTCCCACTATTCAGGATATTTACAAAGACAGGTGTGTAAAAAGGGCCTGAAGGATCATTGGGGACCCGAGTCACCACAACCACAAACTGTTCCAGCTACAACCATCCGGGAAACGGTACCACAGCATAAACGCCAGGACCAACAGGCTCCGGGACAGCTTCTTCCACCAGGCCATCAGACTGATTAATTTACACTATTTTGCCTGTCTTGTTGTACATACTATTTACTACTACTATTTATCACAAATTACTATAAATTACACATTGCACATTTAGATGGAGACGTAACGTAAAGATTTGTACTCCTCATGTATGTGAAGATTGTAAGAAATAAAGTCAATTCAATTTCATTCAAATTACTGAGGGTGGTGTGAGTGTGGAACAAGCTGCCGACAGATGTGGTGGATGTGGGTTTGATTTCAACATCAAAGAGAAGTTTGGATGAATACATGGATGGGAGGGGAATGGACGGCTCTGTTCTGGGTGCAGGTTGATGGGACGATGCAGAATATTGGTTCAGCATGGACTAGATGGGCCAAAAGGCCTGTTTCTATGCCACAGTGCTCTATGACAACTCTATGAATGAGCAGGTAGTGGTGGCTGGGAGGCGGAGAGGGAGGGAGTGTGAGGGGAAGAGGAGGGAACAGGGATGGGGGGTTACTGAAGGAAGACTAGAGGGTGGGGATGGGGGAGAGGTCTGTGGTGTGTGATGAAGAGAGAGCATGGGAGGGGAAGATGAGTGGAATCAGATTCAGAATTAGGTTTAATATCACCAGTATATGTTGTGAAATTTGTTGTTTTGTGACATGTAAAACATTGAGGTAGTGTTCATGGGTTCCTTGTCAATTCAGAGTTTCTGAAACATTGAGTGTGTGTCTCTAGTCTCCTGTAACTCCTCCCTGATGGTGACACTGAGAAGAGGGCATGTCCTGGGTGATGGGGTCTGTAATGATGGATGCTGCCTTTTTAAACATCACCTATTGAAGGTGTCCCGGATGCTGGGGAGGCTCGAGCCCATGATGGAAATGGCTGAGTTTACAACTTTCTGCAGCTTTTCCCGATCCTGTGCAGTGACCCCTCCGTCTCAGACAGTGAGGAACTAGTTAGAATGCTTCCATCTCTGATCCCTCGATGAGATCTGGTGTGTGTTCCCTCGACTTACCCTTCCCGAGGTCCACAATCACTTCTTTGGTCTTCCTGATGTTGAGTGCATGGTTGTTGCTGCATCACCACTCCACCAGCTGATACGTCTTGCTCCTGTACGGCTCATCACCACACAGCTCGCTGTGTCTATCCTCACTGTCGTGGGTCTGGGGGAGTAGAGCAGTGGGCTGACCACCTATCACTGAGGTGAGCCAGTGTTGGTCGTCAGTGAGGAGGAGATGTAATTTCCGATCCACACAGACTGGTCACCCAGTGAGGGAATTGAGGATCAGTTGCAGACGGAGGTACAGACACCCAGATTTCAGAGCTTTTGATTAGAACTGCGGGTTTGATTGTGTTACCTAAAGCTCAGCATTCAATAATCAGAGGTAGTAATTACTGTTACCCAGGTTATCCATGGCTGAGTGGAGAGACGGTGAGATTGCATCTGTTGTCGACCTGTTGTGGCGATTGGCAAATTGCAGTGGTCCAGGTCCTTCCTGAGGCAGGAGTTGATTGTGGCCATGAGTAATTATGTGGACAGAAGAAGACGGGAAACCACTCAGGAGAGACGTAAGGAGAGAGTGGTGGATGCTGGAGTGGGAGGAATGGGGCAAGTGAAGGGAGAGTGATGACTGTGTGAGGTGTTTTGTACCCCTAGGGTTCATATTTTCTGTCCACTATCACTTTAAAATGTCGGGAGAATGAGACTGGCTTTTGGATACTTTTTGAGCTGTTACAGAGAGAGCGGGACGAAGCCTGCCTTGAGATGGTGTTTAAACGAACTCTAAAGATTGTTTTGAATATACGAGGACACTGACTGCTTGTGAGTTCTTACAGAGGGAGAGCAACGAGCAGCTCGTGGGTCGCCATGGTGACCGGGGGCGGTGTTATTTGATGGACAGCTGGTGTTCAGCATGGTGAAATAAATAGAGGGTCCACTGATAGACCTACAGACACATGGTTTTGGACACTGGATGAGCCTTGTTGTGCCCACAGAAAGGTGGGTTTTTGGAGGATCGATCGATGGAATCAGTCAGTGGCTTTCGCAGTGGGAAAAGGTGTGACGGGTGGGAAGTTATCAGTGTGTCCGACCCTTGCATGGGCTGATAACTTTACCACAGAAGACAGTCTCCTTTTTGTTGTCACATTCGGTGACTTTAAAGGAAGAGAAGAGGGGAGAGGAAGGTTTGAAAGAGAAGAAACCAGAGGTCACTGTTTGGACTCTGTCCTCTGTAGCCCGTAAGGGTGAGTTTGAGTTCCATTCGAATACGAAGGTGTGACTGTCACGTAGTTAATCCACAGGAGTGGGTTCTCTGATGAGGGGGGAAACCTTTGTGATTACCACTTGTGTGTTTACCCTTGTCTGGGTGTGGTAGTTCACTGAAGAAAGGCACCCCTGTGGCAAATCACTTCGGAGTTATTTCGTATGTGGTTGAACTGGATCAGTGGCTCTCACAGTTGTGTGTTTGAGGTAACGTTGTGGAATCCACCTGTGTGTGATAATCCTGGCCTGGGTTGGTAGTTTTACCACTTGAAGACGGTACCTCAGTGATAAGCGACTGTTGGTGATAATCCATACGTGGATTCTGTTTGAGTGTCCTGTGGCCACCACTTTGGGATGTCCCGTAGCTGAATTCGGGTGTGGAACCACTTGTGTTGAAAGGAGATACGCTGAAGATCACTATTGGTGTTACTTTGTGTGTGGAGTGGACCAACTTTGGAGATAAAACTGTTACTGTTATTTTGGAATATCAACATAATTGTCTTCTCACAATATACGCCTTTGGATTACAAATCTCTCATTCTCTCCATCACTACTCGACTAAATACCACGAACTGGACTGAACTTCACTTATCATCGTAAGACTGTATCCATTTACCCCTAGGCTTGAAGAAGCTTGGTTTTCCTATTTCCACACTTTTTTATTTATATATATATTGCTAACCTGTTTGATATATCTGCATTTATATTACTGTATTGCGCAGTTACTAATGAATAACATTAGTTTATAGCGAAACCAGACTCCATGGTGTTTTCTATTTCTGCTGGTTCTTTAACCTGTCACGGGGTACGTGACAGAGGAGAGATGGTCTGAGAGATCAGTGAAAGGGACACTCCAACTGGAGGGAAGGAAGGAGTGACTGACCGGAGAGTGATTCAGATAGAGAGAGAGGGACACATGACAAGATGGATTTGTCAGACAAGGGTTGGAGGTATTAAACAGGAAAGTAGAGGGGAGTACGTGTATTTCAAAAAGCAGATTTGACCAGGAAGTAAGCATTCTGTTCCCTGTCACTGAGTTTCTTCCTGATCTGACATAGGAATTACACACTATGTTTCTTCTTATTATAGACTTCCAGTCGGACACAACTCCAGAACCCCCAGGATCAGAGACAAGTGAGCTGAGTCTGGGTTTGATCACCACCCCAGCAGGGTCTGCGAGCTCCGGTACAGATTCCCAGTCAGACACAACTCAGGAAATCCGGATATCAGTGACTGGAGAGCCTGATGTGGGATTGACCACCCCCCCAGCAGGGTCTGCGAGCTCCGGTACAGATTCCCAGTCGGACACAACTTGGGGACCACAGGGATCAGTGAGTGGAGAACCAGTTCTGGATTTGACCACCACCCCAGCAGGGTCTGTGAGCTCAGGTAACTGTGGTGGGGATTATTGAAGGGAATTCATCTGGGCTTTGACTGAGAGTAGCCGCTGGTGGCGTAGTGGCATCAGTGCTGGACTTCAGAGCAAAGGCTCCCAAGTTCGAATCCAGCTGGCTCCCTTGCACGCTTTCCATCCGTGCTGGGTTGAGTGTCGAGCCTCATAAAAACAAGATATTCGCTGCTAAATATATGCCGTCACGATGATGTCCCAATGACTCTGCTCGGAGTTCAGGGCTTTCTTCTTCTTTCTTCTTGACTGAGAGTAATGTCTGGTCACAGACATTCACGAGGGAGAGTTGATCAGAGAGCTCCTTTTCAAATTGTTGTCCCAGTGGCTACCCATTTCAATTCAACTCCCCATTCCTGTTCCCACGTGTCTGTCCAAGGACTCCTGCACTCACCTGATGAGGCCAGAATCAGGATGGAGGGGTAACACCTCACATTCCTTCTGGGTAGCCTCCATCCTGACGACATGAACATTGATTTCTGTAATTTCCGGTAATTTCTACCCCTACCACTTCTCTTGATTTCCATCCGCACTCCAGCTCCCATCTTGGTCCTTCTCTTCTCACCTGTTCATCATCTCCCTCTGGTCCCTTCACCTCCAATCCTCCACCCTTGTCTCTCAAATCCCTCTCCTCACATTCCCCTCTCTCAAAATTCACTCTGTCTGCATCAGTCTCATCATTCCCCCCTTCCCTCCCTCCGGTTGGAGTGTCACTTTCACTGATCTCTCTGTCCAACTCTCCTTACACAGTCATCACTCTCTCTTTACTCACCTCATTTCTCCCACTCCAGCATCCCACCTCTCTCTCCTGTGTGTGGAGAGATAGACCTACAGACACATGGTTTTATACACTGGATGAGCTTTGTTGTGCCCAAAGCGAATCTAGAATCAATCTCTCCCATTTCCTTCTGTCCACGTACTGAATTACTCAAATCCCACTCCGGTCGTTTCTATGTCTCATCAGTCACCGTGTAACTCCTCACAGTCATTCCTCCCTTTCTCTCTGTGACCATCCTCCCCTCTCAGCTCCTTCACTCCTCCCCTCCCTCCTGTGTCACTCAGTCACTCCATCCCTCTCTGCCCTATTGTGTTTGAGCGGTGGACTGACAGGCTGGATTGTGTGTGTCTGTACACTGCCGGGAGACAGTACCATCGACTGCTGGACATTGTCTCTTAGGGTCTTGGACTCTGTATGATTTCCTTTTCAAGTGAAGATGCTCCTTTGCTCGATATTCTGAACTCTGTTACTCAGTGTTTTTGAATGTTTGCTTGCTATTTTGAGTGTTTTGTACCTTGTCCCCAGAGGAATGCGGTCTCGTTCGGCTGTATCCATGTATGGTTTGAATGATAATTAAGCTTAATTTGATTTGATTTGTAGAGCTATTGTGATAGGCAAATCACAGTGGGTCCAGGTCCTCGCTCTGGCACGAGTTGATTCTAGTCATGAGTAATTCAGTACGTGGACAGCAGAAAATGGGTGAGAGGGGTGGAGAGAGAGGTACAATGTGGGAGATGTGAGGAGAGGGATTTGAGAGACAAGGGTAGAGATATTAAAGGCCAAAGGAGAGGGGAGTGTGTGTATTTCAGAGGACAGATTTGACCTGGATTGAACCTCCTGTTCCTACCATTGAGTTCCTACCTGATTGAATGTAAAACTTGTTTACTACTTTACCCTTCCATTGTATCTTTACTTATTGCAGAAAATCTGTCGGACACAACTCGGGAACGCCAGGGATCGGTGACCGGAGAGCCTGGTCCAGGGTTGACCACCAGCCCAGCAGGGTCTGTGAGTTCAGATACAGATTCCCAGTCAGACACAACTTGGGAAGCTCAGGAAACAACGACAGGAGAGCCTCGTCTGGGTTTGACCACCAGTCCAGCAGGGTCTCTGAGCTCAGGTATTCGTGATGGGGTTTGTGAGGGTCAATGAATAGAACGATCTTTCCCTCCTTTAGTCCTCGATATTCATCTGGACTTTGTCTGAGAGACGTGTCCACTCAGAGAAACTTTGGGAGGGAGAGGTGGTGAATGGTGACTAGATGGTTTTCATTTCTTTTCAAATTAGAGATCTCTTTGTTAAATTCTTGTTCCGGTGGCTACCCAATTTAATTCTACTTACCATTCCCTTCTGATATGACTGTCCACGGCCTCCTCTGACTTGATGAGACCACCCCCAGGTTTGAAGAGCAACACCTCATAGTCTGTCAAGGTCACCACCAACCTGATGGCATGAATATCGATTTCTCTTACATCCAGTAAATTCTTCTCCTTCCCACTTCCCTCTTTTTCCATTCCCATTCTGGCTCTCCTCTCAGCCCTTCCCCTCTCCTCATCTGCCCATCTCCTCCATCTGGTCCCCCTCCTCCATCTATTTAATCCATTGTCCACTGTCCTGTCTCATTGGATTTCACCTGCTTCATCTCTTTACCTTTTCCACATATCACCTCCCAGCTTCTCGCATCATTCTGCTCACGTTCCCAGACATCTTCTCACTGCCTGGCTTCACCTATCACCTGACAGCTTGTACACTCTCCACCTTCTTATTCGGGCTTCTGTCCCCTTCCTTTCCAGTCCTGAAGAAGTAACTTGGCCCAAAACTTCGACTGTTTATTCTCCTCCAGAGGTGCTGATGGACCTTCAGCATTTTCTGTGCATTGTTCTGGATTCCCAGCATCTGGAGAAACGTTCGTCTGTACAACTGCTTGTCCCTGTTGTGATGTTTAAGGTCTGTCAATCTCCTGTGTCTGTGTTACTTTGTTCCGGACCTGGAGACTTCAACACTAGAACAGTCTACAGGATTGTCTACTGGAGAACACACCCAGGAACTGTCCTCTGTCCCAGTGGGAGACACATCCTCAGGTACCAAGTCTCATGTCTGTCTGTGTTCATTCAGTCTCTGTCACTCTGTGAGGCTGAACCTCCCATGGACCAGTTCACCTACTGGATGTACAGTGCATTGTGGGTAGGGGTGTGATTGATGGTGTCAGTGGTTCCTCTCTCTTGTCTGTTGGGTTTGGTTTGGTGAGTCGTGAAGGGATGAGGCTTTGTTGGGGTTGGAGAGAGTAGGCTGGGAGGAATGAGTGGAGAGGTGTGGAGTGACTGAGTGGTACTGGAGGGAGGGGAGGACTGATGGAGGTGAGAGGGGAGGATGGTCACAGAGAGGAAGGGAGGAATGACTGTGAAGAGTTACACAGTGACTGATGAGACATAGAAACGACTGCAGTGGGAATTGAGTAATTCAGTACGTGGACAGAAGGAAATGGGGAGAGAGGGAGGATGGTGGAGTGGGAGGAATGAGGCAAGTGAAGAGAGAGTGATGACTGTGTGAGGAAAGTTGGGCAGAGAGATCAGTGAGAGTGACACTCCAACTAGAGGGAGGGAAGGAGAGACTGAAAAGAGAGTAATGCAGACAGAGTGAATGCCGAGAGGGAGATGTGGGGAGAGGGATTTGAGAGTGAAGGTTAGAGGTATTACAGAGCAAAGGATAGGGGAGTGTGTGTATTTCAGTGGACAGATTTGGACGCTGGTGATGGGTGGAGAAATAAATTTTCCTTACCAGGAGACATCGATATTCATACGAATAGGTAGGAGGCTACCCGTATAAGGTGTTGCTCCTCCACATTGAGGGTGGCCTCATCTTGCCCCAAGATGCACCTCCACACCTCTGCAACATCTGTTCACAGGTTGTGGCTTTCCATTCCAAGACATCAGAGATGTCTTCCTCATTTAAAGAACAGAGTTTCCCCTCCCTCACCCACAACTCCTCCATTTCACGTACATCTGCACTCACTCTACCTTCCCACCATCATAATAGTGATCGAGTCCTTCTTCATCCCTCCCCACTAATCTCCCTCCCAGCACTTACCCCTGCAAGTGGCCTAAGTGCTACCCCTGCCCCGACACCTCCTCCCTCTTCTCCATTCAGGGCCCCAAACAGGTGAGGCAACACATCAACCGTGAATCTGCTGTCTGTTGTGTCCAGTGTTCCCGGTGTGGCCTCCTCTACAATGGTGAGACCTGTCGTAAGCTGGGGGAACAGCTTCTCGAGCACCTCCGCACCATCCACCATAAGCGGGATTTCCTGATGGCCAAATATTTTAATGACTATTCCCATTCCCATTCCGACATGTTGATCCATGGTCTCCTCTTGTGCCAAGATGAGGCCACCCTCAAGGTCAAGGAGCAACACATTATATTCCTTCTGTACCCTCTAACCTGCTGGTATGAATATCGATTTATCCTTCTGCTGAACAAAATACCCCCCTTCTCCTCCTACTTCCTCTATTCTCCACTCTGACCTTTTATTTCTTCTCACCCAACTGTTACTTACCCCTGGTTCAGATCCTCGTCTCCTTTCTCCTGTTGTCCACTCTGGTCTCCTATCAGATACTTTCTTCTTCAGCCCTTGACCTTTTCCACCCACCTGGCTTCACCTATCACCTTCCAGTCAACCTCTCTCCCCTACCCCCACTTTTTAATTCAGTCATCTTCCCCCTTCCCTCTCAGTCCTGAAGAAGTGTCTTGGTCTGAATCATTGAGAGTTTACTCTTTTCCACAGATGTTGCCTGACCTGCTAAGTTCCTCCAGCATTTTGTGTGTGTTGCTTTGGATGTCTAGCATCTGCCGATTTTCTCGTGTTTGTTACAGTAATAAACAAGTGCATCGATAATAAATTTAATCTGAACTTTAATCTTTGATGCATCTCCTTTTGAAAATGTCCTCGATGATGGGGAAGATAGTGCCCATGATGGAGTTGGCTGAGTTTACAACCCTCAGCAGCTTTTTCCGATCCTGTGCAGTGGCCCCTCCACACCAGACAGTGATACAACCCGTCAGAATCCTCTCCACGGTACATCTGTAGAAATTTGCTGGAGTCGTTGGTAACAAGGCAAATCTCCTCAATCTCCTAATGAGATATAGCTTCTGATGTGCCTGCTTCATGATTGTGTCACTGTGTGTTGCCCAGAATAAATCTTCAGTAATGTTGATGGAATCTCTCCACCCACCACCTCCCAACCCATTCCAGATTATTTACATCCACTGACCAATTTACATTTATGAAATGTTACTTTGTATCTGTCGTAATGAAACATCCTTTGTTCCCTCACGAAAAATTAACCTGTGAGATGTTTCTGTTAGAATTGTAATGGTTGCAATACCAATAGACAGTTATTCAGAAGATATGGTGTAGGAATGACTAAATCAGCCCAGCAGCCCCATGACAGTGATTGATGGTGTTTGGTGAGTGTTGTACAATCGATGGTCAAGATGGAGTCTGGGGTGTGTTGTACAATCGATGGTCAAGATGGTGTCTGGGAGTGTTGTACAATAGATGGTCAAGATGTTGTCTGGGGAGTGTTGTACAATAGATGGTCAAGATGGTGTCTGGGGTGTGTTGTACAATCGATGGTCAAGATGGTGTCTGGGGAGTGTTGTAGAACAGATGTTCAAGATGGAGTCTGGGGTGTGTTGTACAATCGATGGTCAAGATGGTGTCTGGGGTGTGTTGTACAATCGATGGTCAAGATATTGTCTGGGGAGTGTTGTGCAATCGATGGTCAAGATGGTGTCTGGGGTGTGTTGTACAATCGATGGTCAAGATGGTGTCTGGGGAGTGTTGTAGAACAGATGTTCAAGATGGAGTCTGGGGTGTGTTGTACAATCGATGGTCAAGATGGTTTCTGGGGTGTGTTGTACAATCGATGGTCAAGATATTGTCTGGGGAGTGATGTGCAATCGATGGTCAAGATGGTGTCTGGGGAGTGTTGTACAATAGATGGTCAAGATGGTGTCTGGGGAGTGTTGTACAATAGATGGTCAAGATGGTGTCTGGGAGTGTTGTACAATAGATGGTCAAGATGGTGTCTGGGGAGTGTTGTACAATCGATGGTCAAGATGTTGTCTGGGGTGTGTTGTACAATTGATGGTCAAGATATTGTCTGGGGAGTGTTGTACAATCGATGGTCAAGATGGTGTCCGGGGTGTGTTGTACAATAGATGGTCAAGATGGTGTCTGGGGAGTGTTGTACAATAGATCGTCAAGATGGTGTCTGGGGTGTGTTGTACAATAGATGGTCAAGATGTTGTCTGGGGTGTGTTGTACAATAGATGGTCAAGATGGTGTCTGGGGAGTGTTGTACAATCGATGGTCAAGATGTTGTCTGGGGTGTGTTGTACAATAGATGGTCAAGATGGTGTCTGGGGAGTGTTGTACAATCGATGGTCAAGATGGTGTCTGGTGAGTGTTGTACAATCGATGGTCAAGGTGATGTCTGAACAGTGTTGTACAATCGATAGTCAAGATGTTGTCTGGGGAGTGTTGTACAATCGATGGTCAAGATGGTGTCTGGGGTGTGTTGTACAATAGATGGTCAAGATGGTGTCTGTGGAGTGTTGTAGAATAGATGGTCAAGATGGCACCCTACTGCAATCTGTGTCAAGATCTTGCCTCAGATATAGGCCTTGTTATCAGTTCGTAGGAATGGTTTTAGGGACAGAGTGGAATCATGGGTCAAGTTAAGGTTTAGGGACAGGGTTGTGATGAATTAGAGGTCAGACCTCCACTCCACATTCGAAAGCCAGCGATGAAGGGACATCGTGATGCAGGGACTTTTGAAGATGTCATCGATGGTGGGGTGGCCAGTGACCACAATGGAGCTGGTTGAGTTTACAACCCTCCGCAGCTTTTTCCCATCTTGTGCTTTGGTATCTCCATATCAGATGGTGATGAAACCAGTTACAATGCTCTCCACTGTACATCTATAGAAATCCGCTGTGTCTTCAGTTATAATTTATAAACTGATTATTGTTAGATTATTCAAAATAGAAATTATTAGAATATTAGAATCACTGTAGCAAGGAGAAGTACAGACAGACACTGTTTACCTCAGTAAAGCAGCCAGCACCCCGGACATTCTCTCATCTCCCCTCCCATCGGGCAGTAGATACAGAAGTCTGAAAGCACGTACCACCAGGCTCAAGGACAGCTTCTACGCCCACTGTCATCAGACTCTTGAACAGACATCTTGTACGATAAGAGGATCTGTCCTGGGACCAGTATGTAAGTGTCATTACAAAGAAGGCATGACAGCTCCTCTACTTTCTGAGAAGTTTGCACAGATTCAGTCTGTCACCTAAAGCTTTGACCAACTTCTATAGATGTGTGGTGGAGAGTATTTCTGACTGGTTGCATGATAGCCTGGAATGGAAACACCAATGACCAAATCAGAACAGTAGTGAATGCAGCCCAGTCCATCACAGGAAAAGCCCTCCCCACCATTAAACACATCTACAAGTAGCATCCATCATCAAGGACCCCACCATCCAGTCCATGCTGTCTTCTCACTGCTGCCATCGGGAAGGAGGTACAGGAGCCTTAGGTCCCACACTACCCTTCAAACCATCAGGCTCCTGAACCAGTGTGGATAATGTCAATATTTATCTCAGTGTTTCTTAAATACCCCGAATATATCTGAATCTACCACCACCCCTGGCAGGACATCCATGCACCCACCACTCTCTGTGTGAAAAAAAAAAGATAAAGAAAAAAACTTAGCGTTGAAAATTATGGCCCCTGGTATTAGCCACATCCATCCTGGGAAATAAATAGCTGGCTGTCCATTCGATCCATTCCTCTTCCCATCCTTTACACCTTTATCAAGTCCCCTCTCATCCTCCTTCACTCCAGTGATAAAAGCCTGAGCACACTCTCGAAAGCTTCCACATCCTTCCCATAATGAGGTGAGCAGAACCACCCAACCCAGTCTGCCCTGACACACATGGGGAGCAGGGAAACATTGTAAAGGCCACGGTGGGGAGGAAGGGAATGGGGAAGAGTGAAGGCGAGTGGAGGGGTAGGAGTGGAAAGACTGGGGTGGAGGGAAGACGAAGGGGAGAGGAAGAAGGGTGGGGAGGAGACATCAGGGGAAAGGAAAGTGGAGGGAGACCGGAGGTGGGGAATAGGTTTAATGTCCGGTGTGTGGGATGAAGCGAGGTGATTAGAGGTGTGGGGGGGGAAGTCATTCCCTTCTTACCCCTCCCTTTTCAATGTCCCCTCCTCTCTTCCCTTTATGATCTTCACATGCTCATTTTGTGTGAGAGGGTGACAGGTCACCTCATTGTAGGAAGGATGTGGAAGCTTCAGAGAGAGTGCAGAATAGATTTCCCAGGACAATATCTGGATTAGAGAGCAGGTCTTGTGAAGAGAGGTCGAGTGAGTGCGGGCTTTTTCTTTCGAGTTAAGGAGGATGAGAGGTGATTGATGGAGGTGGACAAGATGGTAAGAGGCATAGATCAAGTGGACAGCCAAACTTTTCCCCAGGGAGGAAGTGGCTAATACCAGGGGGTGTAATTTTCAAATGACTGGAAGAAAGTATAGGGTGGATGTCAGAAATTGTTTTTTACACAGAGAGTGGTGGGTGTGTGGAACACCCTGCAAGGGGAGGAGGTACAGACAGAATCCCGAATGTATCTGTCTATACCACCACCCTTTGTAGCGTGTTCCACACACCCACCACTCTCCATGTAAAGAACTTTACCTCTGACATGAGGTAAAATGAGGTGACTTGAGTCCCTGTATCCCCCCGCCCCCAGGCTGAACATCGCAAGGGAGGGGGGTGGACATTGAGGAGAATGGAGGGGTGAGAGGAGAATGTCTGGGGTGGAGGGAAGTGGGAAAGTGGAGAGGAGGGAGAGTGATGGACAGAGAAAGGGGAGTGAGGAGGAGGGAGGAAAATGAGGACAACAGAGGGAGATTGTAGGTCGGGATGGGAGAGAGGTCTGGGATACAAGATGGAGACTGGAGAGAGGAGGGGTGCTGAGAGGGAGCTGTAGACAGTTGTGGGGGTTGTGGGGGGAGAAACAATGGATGCAGGATGGTCCACAGCTCAGGAATTGGTGGTGGGATCATCTAAGGGAACGCTGATCCCCATGGTCAGTGCCAGAATTTCATCCCAACCCGTAGCGATGAAGGAGGAGACAGGCGTTCGAACATTCCAGAGGTCTGATCAGCGTAGGGAGCAGAGCACTGCAAATTAAATAAAAGTACAGAAGGGGCAAACGGGGCGGTCATTGTTGGGAAGTAGGTCAGCGATGAGAGTAGGAGTTGTCAGGCTTTGATAAGAAGAGGCTGAGGCCAAAGAAACAGGTTAAAAGATCTGGTCTTTGTTACCCATCGTACAGTGCAGGCAGGGTGGCAGATATGATAGTGGAATAGAAAGATAGAAATATAGAAAACCTGCAGCACAATACAGGCCCTTTGCCTACAAAGCTGTGCCGAACATGTCCTTACCTTAGAACTACCTAGGATTACCCATAGCCTCTATTTTTCTAAGCTCCATGTACCTATCCAGGAGTCTCTTAAAATATCCTATCGTATCCGCCTCCACCACCGTTGCCGGCAGCCCATTCCACGCACTCACCACTCTCTGCGTAAAAAACTTACCCATGACATCTCCTTTGTACCTACTTCCAAGCACCTTAAAACTATGCCCTCTCGTGCTAGTCATTTCAGCCCTGGGAAAAAGCCTCTGACTATCCACACGACCAATGCCTCTCATCATCTTATACACCTCTATCAGGTCACCTCTCATCCTCCGTCACTCCAAGGAGAAAAGGCCGAGTTCACTCAACCTATTCTCATAAGGCCTGCTCCCCAATCCAGGCAACATCTTTGTAAATCTCCTCTGCACCCTTTCTATGGCTTCCACATCCTTCCTGTAGTGAGGTGACCAGAATTGAGCACAGTACTCTAAATGGGGTCTGAGCACGGTCCTATATAGCTGCAACATTACCTCTCGGCTTGTAAATTCAATTCCACGATTGATGAAGCCAATACCCCATATGCCTTCTTAACCACAGAGTCAACCCGCGCAGCTGATTTGAGCATCCTGCAGACTCGGACCCCAAGATCCCTCTAATCCTCCACACTGTCAAGAGTCTTACCATTAATAACATATTCTGCCATCATATTTTACCTACCGAAATGAACAACTTCACACTTATCTGGGTTGAACTCTATCTGCCACTTCTCAGCCCAGTTTGGCATCATGTCCCGCTGTAACCTCTGACAGTCCTCCACCCTATCCACAACACCTCCACCCTTTGTGGCATCAGCAAATTTACTAACCCATCCCTCCACTTCCCCATCTAGGACATTTATAAAAATCACAAAGAGTAAGGGTCCCAGAACAGATCCCAGAGGCACACCACTGGTCACCGGCCTCAATGCAGAATGTGATCCGTCTACAACCACTCTTTGCCTTCTGTTAGCAAAGTAGTTCTGGATCCACATAGCAATGTCCACTTGGATCCCATGCCTCCTTACGTTCTCAGTAAGCCTTTTTTTTTAAATTGTTTTTTTTATGCATTTTCTACAACACTACAGATAAGAAAAAACCCCAAACCAAAATGAAGAAAATTAATAGTGCAAAAATAAACATACAATAATAATAAAATACAAAAAAGATAATTGAAAAAGCACCCAAATTGAAGTCATGTAAAGTTAGTATCCTCCCCAAGCCCCACAACAAAATAAACTCCAGACCAACCACAACACAATATAGAGAATATAAATCAGGACATTCAAACCCCCAAAACTGTAAATACTCTTGAAAACAGAAGATAATAATGCCTACTACCAAAAAAAAAGAGCTGAAAGCAAGGGACCGAAAAAAAAACCTTAATTAAGAGGAAGGTTATGAAAGTACTCAATAAAAGGTCCTCAGACCTTATGGAACTTTATATCCGAATTAAGAACTGAATAATTAATTTTTTCAAGGTCTAAGCAGGACATAATATCATTAAGCCATTGAGCATGCGTGGGCGGGGCAACATCTCTCCATCTAAGGAGGATTAAACGTTTAGCCAGGAGAGAAGCAAAAGATAATATTTGACACTTAGTCAAACTCAAACGTATTACTGTCTCACCCAAAAAACCAAACAGAGCAATTAAAGGGTTAGGTTCTAAATGGTGATTCAGAATATAGGATGAAGTTATGAAGACATCTTTCCAAAATTTCTCTAAGCTAGGACAGGACCAGTATATATAAATAAGAGAGGCCTCGCCCCTTTTGTATTTATCACAAAGAGGACTAATATTAGGGTAAAATCGAGATAATTCAGATTTGGACATATGGACTCTATGAACAATCTGAAACTGTAAAAGGCAATGGCGAGCACAGAGAGAGGTTCAATTAACCGATTTGAGAATCGAGTCCCAAATCTCATCAGATAAAGAGATGTTTAAATCATGCTCCCAAGCCATTCTAATTTTATCCACAGGGGCACGCTGTAAGAATGCTAATTTATCACGAATAAATGATAATAAACCTTTACCCAGTGGATTAATAGAAAGAAAGAAATCCATAACATTTTTCTCAGGCATTTCAGGGAAGTTAGGAATTAAAGGATTAATAAAGTGTCTAATTTGGAGATATCTAAAAAAATGGGCATTTGGCAGATTGAACTTAGCAGAGAGCTGTTGAAATGATGCGAAGCGATTATCGATAAAAAGATCTTCAAAATGTCAAATGCCCTTCCTATACCAATTATGGAATGTTGAATCATACAAAGTAGGTAAAAAAAGGTGATTATGTAAGATAGGACTAGAAAAGGAAAAACCATAGAAACCATAAAATTTCCTAAACTGAGCCCATATTCACAAAGTGTATCTAACAAGAGGATTAACAATTAGTCTAGACAAACTACTAGGGAGTACAGAGCCAAGAAGTGCAGAAATAGATAAATCTGTTGGCAATGGAGTTGAGTTCCGTAAGCCTAGCATGGGGTACCTTATCAAATGCCTTGCTAAAATCCATATACTCTACATCTACAACTCTACCTTCATCAATGTGTTTAGTCACATCTTCATAAAGTTCAATCGACTCGTAAGGCACCACCTGCCTTTGACAAAGCCATGCTGACTATTCATAATCATATAATGCCTCTCCAAATGTTCATAAATCCTGCCTCTCAGGATCTTCTCTATCAAATAACCAACCACTGAAGTAAGACTCACTGTTCGATAATTTCCTGGGCTATTGCTTCTCCCTTTCTTGAATAAGGGAGCAACATCCGCAACCCTCCCATCTTCTGGAACCTCTCCTGTTCTCATTGATGATGCAAAGATCATTGCCAGAGGCTCAGCAATCTCCTCCTTTGTTTCCCACAGTAGCCTCGGGTACATCCTGTCTGGTCCCAGTGACTTAACCAACTTAATGCTTTCCAAAGCCTTCAGCACATCCTCGTCCTTAATATCTACATGCTCAAGCTTTTCAGTCCACTGCAAATCATCCCTACAGTCACCAAGATCCTCTTCCATAGTGAATACTGCAGCTAAGTATTCATTAATACCCTGCCATCTCCGGTTCCATACACACTTTGCCACTGTCACACTTGATTTGTCCTATTCTCTCATGTCTTATCCTCTTGGTCTTCACATACTTGTAGAATGCCTTGAGGTTTTCCTTATTCCTATTGGCCAAGACCTTCTCATGGCCCCTTCTGGCTCTCCTAATTTCATTCTTAAACTCCTCCCTGCTAGCCTTATGATCTTCTAGATCTCCATCATTACCTAGTTTTTTGAACGCTTCATTAGCTCTTCTTTTTGACTAGATTTACATCAGCCTTTGTACACCACGGTTCCTGTACCCTACCATCCTTTCCCTGTCTCATTGGAATGTACCTCTGCAGAATTCCACGCAAATATCCCCTGAATGTTTGCCATATTTCTGCTGTATATTTCCCTGAGAACATCTGTTCCCAATTTATGCTTCCAAGTCCTTCCGAATAGCCTCATATTTCCCTGTACTCCAGTTAAACACTTTCCTAACTTGTTTGTTCTTATCCCTCTCCAGTGCTATGGTAAAGGAGATAGAATTGTGATAACTATCTCCAAAATGCTTCCCCAGTGAGAGACCTGACACCTGATCAGGATCATTTCCCAATATCAGATGAAGTACTCTTGTAGGCTTATCTACATATTGTATAAAAGAAACCTGCCTGAAAACAGATAGCAAACTCTATCCCATCTAAACCACTCACTCCAGAGAGATGCCAATCAATATTTGGGAAATTGAAATCTCCCACCACAACAACCTGTCTCTGTATCTGCTCCTCGATGTCCCTGTTACTATTAGATGGTCTATAAAAAGCACCCAGTAGAGCAATTGACCCCTTCCTGTCCCTAACTTCCACCCACAGAGACTCCATAGACGATTCCTCCATGACTTCCTCCCTTTCTGCAGCCGTGACACTATCTCTGATCAGCAGTGCCACGCTCCCACCTCTTTTTCTTCCCTCCCTGTCCTTTCGGAAACATCTAAAGCCTGGCACTTGAAGTAGCCATTCCTACCCCTGCACCATCCAAGTCTCTGTAATGGCCACAACATCATATCTCCAAGTACCGATCCATGCTCTAAGCTCATCCACTTTATTCATAATACTCCTCATATTAAAATAGACACATCTCAAACCATCGGTCTGAGCGCGTCCCTTCTCTATCACCTGCCAATCCTCCCTTTCGCACTGTCTCCAAACTTTCTCTATTTGTGACCCAACCTCCCTTTCCTCCGTCACTTCAGTTTGGTTCCCACACCCCGGCAATTCTATTTTATCTCTCCCCCACATAGCCTTTGCAAACTCACCTGCCAGGATATTTGTCCCCGTCAGATTCAAGTGCAACCCGTCCTTTTTGTACAGGTCACACCTACCCCAAAAGAGGTCCCAATGATCCAGAAATCTGAATCCTTTCCCCCTGCTCCAAACTCTCAGCCTCGCATTTATCCTCCACCTCATTCTATTCCTATACTCACTGTCACATGGCACAGGCAGTAATCCCGAGATTACTACCTTTGAGGTCCGGCTTCTCAACTTCCTTCCTAACTCCCTGTAGTCTGTTTTCAGGACCTTCTCCCGTTTCCTGCCTGTATTGTTGGTACCAATATGGACCACAACCTCTGGCTGTTCTCCTTCCCACTTAAAGATATAGTGGACGCAATCAGAAACATCCCGGATCCTGGCACCTAGGAGGCAAACTACCATCCGCTTTTCTTTTCTGCATGCACAGAATCGCCTGTGTGACCCCCTAAATATAGAGTCCCCTATCACTGCTGCCATCCTCTTCCTTTCCCTACCCTTCTGAGCCACAGAGCCAGACTCTGCCCCAGAGGCGTGACCACTGTTGCCTCCTCCAGGTAGGCCATCTCCTCCAGCAGTACTCAAACAGGAGTACTTATTCTTAAGGGGGACTACCACAGGGGTACTCTCTAGCATCTGCCTCTTGCCCTTCCCTCTCCCGACTGTTACCCACTTCTCTGTCTCCCGAGGCCCTGGAGTGACTACCTGCCTATAGCTCCTCTCTATGGTCCCCCTGTAGGAGGTGGGAATTCCTGGAACCGGATAGTCTTCCTGATGACTGCAGCTGCGGGAGGTGCAGCCAATTCCAGCTCCTGAAAGACCCCATAAAGGAGCTGGAGCTGGAGATGGATGAACTTAGGAATATCCAGCAGGCAGAACAATTGATAGATATGACTTGTGAACAGGTGTTAGACCCAGAGTGCAGAATTCGGGGAGCAGATGGGTGAACACCGAGAGAGGTAAAGGGAGAAGGAAGTCAGTGTAGAGTGCCCCTGTGGCCATTCCTCTCAGCAACAGGTATGATACTGCTGAGGGGGATGATCTATCTGGGCAAGGCAGCAGCAGCCAGATCAACAGCACTGTGGTCAGCTCTGAACTTCAGAAGGAGAGGGTGAAGTCAGGCAGAGCAATAGTCACAGTGGACTCGATAGTTAGGGGGACAGACAGGAGATTCTGCGGCAGGAAAAGAGACGCCAGGATAGTGTGTTGCTTCCTGGGTGCTGGGATCCAGGATGTCTCTGAGCGATTGCAGAATATTCTGGAAGGGGAGGGTGAGCAGCTGGAGGTCGTGGTACATGTTGGTACCAATGAGACAGGAGAGGGATAGAGATCATGCACAGTAAGTTTAGGGAGTTAGGAAGGAGGCTGAAAAGCAGGACCTCCACGGTGGTAATCTCCGGATTACTCCTGTTGCCACGAGCTCGTGAAGGTCAGAACAGGAAGATAGTGCAGATGGCTGAGGAGGTGGTGTAGGAGGCAGGGTTTCGAGTTCTTGGATCTTTGGAACCTTTTCTGGGGAAGGGGTGACCTGCACAAGTGGGATTGGTTGCACCTAAACTGGAGGGGAAACAATATCCTGGGAGGGAGGTTTGCTAATGCTATTGGGGAGGGTTTGAACTAGTGAAGAGGCAGAGGATGGGATGGTTGGTGCACAAGTAGTGACAGATTGTTGGGAATTATGAGGCAGGATAGGCAGACGATAGAGCCGAAGCACTCAGCCAGATGGTTTGAGATGTGTCTGTTTTAATGCAAGGAGTATCATAAACAAGGCGGATGAACTTAGAGCGTGGATCAATACATGGAACTATGATTTTGTGGCCATTACAGTCTCGGATGTCTCAGGGGCAGGAATGGCTGCTGAGTGTGCCGGGCTTTAGATGTGTGAAAAAGGACAGGTAGAGAGGCAAACGAGGTGGGGGAGTGGCACAACTATTCAGGGATAGTATCATGTTTGCAGAAAAGGAGGAAGTCATGGAGTCATTGTGGCTGGAAGTCAGAAACAGGAAAGGGCAATAACTCTGCTGTTTTTTTTTTTACAGAACCTCCCCCCCCCCCCCCCCAGTAGACATCGAGGAGCAGATAGGGAGGCAGATTCTGGAATGGGGCAATAATAAGAGGGGTGTTGTGATGGGTGATTTTAACTTTCCTTACATTGACTGGCATCTCCTTAGAGCAAGGGGTTTGGATGGGGTGGAGTTTGTTAGGTGTGTTCAGGAAGGTTTCCTGATGCAGATAAGCCAACTGTGGGAGAGGTTGTGGTTGATCTGGTATCAGGAAATGAACCTGGTCAGCTGTCAGGTCTCTCGGTGGGAGAGCATTTTGGAGATAGTGATTACAACTCTATCTCCTTCACCATGGCGCTGGAGAGGGATAGGAGCAGACAATTTGGGAAAATATTTAATTGTGGTGGTGGTGGTGGGGAGAATATGCTATTAGGCAGGAACTTGGGAACATAAATTGGGAGCAGGTGTTCTCAGGAAAAAGCATGGCAGAAATATGGCAAATGTTCAGGGAACATTTGCATGGTGTTCTGCAAGGTTTGTACCATTGAAGCACAGAAAGGATGGTAGGGTAAAGGAACCATGCTGGACAAAGAATGTAGAAAATCTAGATAAGAGAAAAGAAAAGCGTTAAGAGAAAGGTTCAAGAAACTAGGTACTGTTAGAGCTCTAAAAAATTACAGGGTGCCAGGAAGGAGCTCAGGGTTGAAATTAGGAGAGCTAGAAGGGGCCATGAGAAGGCCTTGGTGAGCAGGATTCAGGAGATCCCCAAGGCATTCTACAAGAATGTGAAGTGCAAGAGGATGAGCCGTGGGAGAATAGGACCAGTCAGGAGCGATAGTGGAAATGTGCATGGAGCCAGAGTAGGTAGCGGAGGTACTTAATGAATTCTTTACTTCAGCGGTCATTACTGAAAAGGACCTTGGCATTTGTGGGAATGACTTACAGTGGACTGAAATGCTTGAGTATATAGACATTAAGAAAGAGGCTGTGCTGGAACATTTGAAAAATATTAATTTAGGTAAGTCGCTGGGATCAGATGAGATATACCCCAGGTTACAGAGGGAAGTGAGGGAAGAGAGTGCAGAGCTTCTGGCGATCATCTTAGCATCATCAATGGGGACAGGTGAAGTACCAGAGGATTGGAAGGTTGCAAATACTGTTCTGTTGTTCAAGAAAGGGAGTAGAGATAATCCAGGAAATTATTGACCAGTGAGTCTGACTTCTGTGATGGGCAAGTTGTTGGAGAAGATCCTGAGAGGCAGGATTTATGAGCATGTGGAGAAACATAATCTGATTCGGGATAGTCAGCATGGCTTTGTCATGGGCAGGTCATGCCTTACGAAACTGATTGAATTATTTGAGGATGTAACAAAACACATTGATGAAGGTAGAGCAGTGGATGCAGTGTATATGGATTTCAGTAAGGCATTTGATAATGCTAGGCTCATTCAGAAAGTAATGAGACATGGGATCCAAGTAGATCTTGCTTTGTGGATCCAGAATCAGCTTGCCCACAGAAGGCAAAGGGTGGTTGTAGATGGTTTGTATTCTGCATGGAGGTCAGTGACCAGTGGTGTTCTGCAGGGATCTGTTCTGGGACCCCTCCTCTTTATGATTTTTATAAATGACCTGGATGAGGAAGTTGGGGGGGGGGGGTTAGTAAGTTTGCTGATGACACAGAAGTTGGGGATGTTGTGGATAGTCTGGAGCATTGTCAGAGGTTACAGCGAGACATTGATAGGATGCAGGACTGCTCTGAGAAGTGGCAGATGGAGTTCAACTCAGATAAGTGTGAGGTGCGTCACTTCAGTTGGTCAAATTTGAAGACATTATAATATTAATGGTAAGACTAGTGGCAGTGTGGAGCCTCTGAGAGATCTTGGGGTCCATGTCGATAGGACACTCAAAGCCGCTGCACAATTTGACAGTGTTGTTACAGCTATACAAGACCTTGGTCAGACCCCACTTGGAGTACAGTGTTCACTTTTGGTCACCTCGCTACGGGAAGGAATGGGGATACTATAGAGAGAGTGCAGAGGAGATTTACAAGGATATTACCTAGATTGGGGAGCATGCCTTATGGAATAGGTTGAGTGAACTTGGCCTTTTCTTCTTGGAGCAATGGAGGATGACGTGTGACCTGGTAGAGGGGTATAGGATGATGAGAGGCATTGATCCTGTGAATAGTCAGAGGCTTTTCCCAGTTCTGAAATGGCTAACATGAGGGGGCATAGTTTTAAGGTGCTTGGAAGTAGGTACAAGGCGGATGCCAGGGCTAAGTTTTTCACACAGAGAGTGGTGGGTGCGTGGAATGCACTGTCGGTGATGGTGGTAGAGGCAGATACAATAGGGTCTTTTAAGAGGCTCTTAGGTAGGTACTTAGAGCTAGAAACATAGAGGGCTATGTAGTAGGGAAATTCCAGACAGTTTCTAGAGGCTGTTTACATCAGCCTTTGTACACCACGGTTACTGTAGAGAAGGGCCTGTAATGTGCTGTAGATTTCTATGTTCGATGTTCTCTTTGCATTGTTGCCATCAGGAAGAAGGTACAGGAGCCTCAGGACACACACCACCAGGTTCAGAAACAGTTATTACCCCTTAGAAATTAGGCTGCTGAACCAGAGGGGTAAAACTTCACTCACCACTCATCCCACTCATAAACTGTTCCCACAACCTATGGACTCACTCTCAAGAACTCTTCATCTCCTGTTCACAATGTTTATTGCTTATTTATTATTATTATTATTATTATTATTATTATTTGTACTTTCACTGTGATGATCTTACAGTCTGCTGCATCACTTTTTATTCTGAGATTCTCCGACTCGAGAATCGGCAGAAAACTCCCGCAGTGTTGAGAGAGACAGGGAGAGGGAGAGGGGGAGAGATAGAGAGAGAGATCGACCACAGAGATTTCCATCCATACATCTGCCACAGTGAAATCCTGATGTTCCTTCTCCCATTGTAGTTGAGAGGGGAGGATGGTCACAGAGAGGAGGGAGGAATGACTGTGAGGAGTTACACGGTGACTGATGAGACATAGAAACGACCGGAATGGGATTTGAGTAATTCAGTACGTGGATAGAAGGAAATGGGTGAAAACACACTGGAGAGAGGGATGGAGAGAGACGTGGGATGGTGGAGTGGGAGGAATGAGGTGAGTGAGGAGAGAGTGATGACTGTGTGAGGAGAGTCAGACAGAGAGATCAGTGAGAGTGACACTCCAACTGGAGGGAGGGAAGGAGAGACTGACAAGAGAGTGAATGCCGAGAGGGAGATGTGAGGAGAGAGATTTGGGAGACGAGGGTAGAGGTAGTCAGATTTGACCTGGACTTGAGCCTCCCATTCCTGCCATTGAGATCCTTCCTGATCGAACGTAAGACCTGTTCACTACTTTACTCTTCCATTGTATATCTTCTTATTGCAGATTCTCAGTCAGACACAACTCGGGAACCCCAGGGATCTGTGACTGCAGAACTTGGCCTGGGTTTGACCACCACCACACCAGGGTCTTCAAGCTCACGTACAGATACCCAGTCAGACGTAACTCCGGAACCACAGGGCTCGATGACAGGTGAATCTGTTCCGGGTTTGACCACCAAACCAGCTGGGTCTGTGAGCTCAGGTAAAGATCCCTATTTCAATTCAACTTCCCATTCCCAGTTGTCTATCCAAGGCCTCCTCTACTGACATGATGAGTCCAAACTCAGACTGGAGGGCCAACAACTCATATTCCATCTGGGTAGCCTGCAAACTAATAGCATGAACATTGATTTCTCTAACTTCCAGTAATTTCTCTCCCCTACCACTTCTCTCTAATTCCATTTTTACTCTGGCTCCCCTCTTAACCCTTCTCTTCTCCTCAGCTGCCCATCACCTCCCTCTGGTCCCCCCCTCCATCTCTTATTCTGTTCACTGCGATTCGATTGCTCCGCCTTCAGCCCTTTACCTCTTCCACATAACACCTCCCAGCTTCTCAAATCAACCCCTCCCTCACCCACCCACCTTCCCACTCACCTGGTTTCACCTGTCACCTGCCAGCTGTACTCCTCCCCACCTCTTCATTCTGGCTTCTTCCCCCTTCCTTTCCAGTGCTGATGAAGGGTCTCAGCCCAAAACATTCACTGTTTATTCCCCTCCAGAGATGCAGCCTGACCTGCTGAGTTCTTCCAGCATTTTGTGTGTGTTGCTCTGGATTTTCAGAATCTCTCGTCTTTGTGAATTATTGTCCCTGTTGTGTTGTTTAAGCTCTGTGTTGCTTTGTTCCAGACATGAAGGTTTCCACATTGGACCAGTCTAAATGATCATCTACTAGAGAAGAGACTCAGAATCCGACCTCTATCCCAGCGGGAGACACATCCTCCGGTACCAAGTCTCATGTCTGTCTGTGTTTATTCAGTCTCTGTCACTCTGTGAGGTTGAACCTCCCATGGACCAGTTCACCTACTGGATGTACAGTGCATTGTGGGTAGGGGTGTGAATGATGGAGTCAGTGGATCCTCTGTCCTGTCTGTTGGGTTGGGTTTGGTGAGTCGTGAGGGATGAGGCTCTGTTGGGGGTTGGAGAATGTGGGGTGGGAGGAATGAAAAAAGAGGGGTGGAGAGACTGAGAGTGACACAGGAGGGAGGTTTCATATGGCTCCATTTATTATCAGAGAATGTATGCTGTGTAGAACCTGAAGTACTTGATCTTTGCAGACATCCATGCTGGAGTGGGAGGAAAGAGAGAGTGATGACTGTGTGAGGAGAGTCAGACAGAGAGATCAGTGAGAGTGACACTCCAACTAGAGGGAGGGAAGGAGAGACTGAAAAGAGAGTGATGCAGACAGAGTGAATGCTGAGAGAGGGAGATGTGCGGAGAGGGATTTGTGAGACAAGGGTAGAGGAATTAAAGAGCAAAGAAGAGTGAAGTGTATGTATTTCAGAGGACAGATTTGACCTGGACTTGAACCTCCTGTTCCTGCCATTGAGTTGCTACCTGATTGAACGTAAAACTTGTTTACTACTTTCCCATCCTTTGTATATCTTCTTATTACAGATTCCCAGTCAGACACAACTCATGAACCCCAGCGATCTGTAACGGGAGTCCCTGGTCTGGGTTTGACCACCACCCGAGCAGGGTCTGCAAATGCAGGTATGTGTGGTGAGGTCATTGAAGGGAGCAATCTTTCTCTTCTTCAGCCCCAAATATTCACCTGGGCTCTGACTGGGAGTAGTGACTGGTCACAGACATTCACGAGGGAGAGTTGCTGAACAGGGACTGGATGGTTTTGGTATCTCTTCAGATCAGAGATCTCCTTTCCAAATTGTTGTCCCAGTGGCTACCCATTTCAATTCAACTTCCCATTCCCGTTTCCACGTGTCTGTCCAAGGCCTCCGCCACTGACATGATGAGGTCAAACTTTGATTGGAGGGGCAACACCTCATACTGTGTCTGGGTATCGTCCAAACTGACAGCATGAACATTGATTTCTCTAACTTCCAGTAATTTATTCCCCTACCAATTCCCTCTCCTTCCACTTCTTTTTGGCTCACTATTTAGCCCTTCTGTTCTGCTCACCTGCCCATCATCTCCCTCTGGACACCCTCTTCACTTCCTTTACTCTCTGGTCCATTGTCCTCTCCAGTGGGATTAGTCCTCCTTCAGCCCTTGTTCTATGTATCACCTCCAAGCTTCTCAAATCACACCCTCCCTCATCCACCCACCTTCCCACTCACCTGGCTTCACCTAGCACCTGCCAGCTGTACTCCTCCCCACCTCTTTATTCTGGCTTCTTCCCCCTTCTTTTCCAGTGCTGATGAAGGGTCTCAGCCCAAAACATTCACTGTTTATTCCCCTCCAGAGATGCAGCCTAACCTGCTGAGTTCTTCCAGCATTTTGTGTGTGTTGCTCTGGATTTTCAGCATCTGCAGAATCTCTCATCTTTATGAATTATTGTCCCTGTTTAATCTCTGCCACTCTCCCATGTCTCTGTTACTTTGTTCCAGACCTGGAGGCTTCCACAAAGGATCAGCCCGATGGATCATCTACAGGACAACCCACCCCATCACCATCCTCTGTCTCAGCAGGACAGACAACTTCAGGTATTAGTTCTTTTGCCATCGGGGTCTCTCAGTCTCTCTCTGTGATGTCGAACTTCTCACAGACCAATTCAGCTGTTGGATGTGCGTCGTAACGGGCTGCCAATGAGTGTTCAGTTATTCATCCCACCTGTCTGTGTGAAATTTCTGCGAAGTTCAAGAGAGCTCACATTTGGTGAAGGCATTTGCTTCGTCATTAGCCACTGGTGACTCAAAGGGAAGGAGGGATAGTTGGGAAGGTAGGGCAGAACAGGAGAGAGCACCAACAAGGGAATGGAGGGGAATGTGTAAGATAGAGTAGTGGAGGGAGGATGGTGACTGGATGGATGGAAATGGGGCGAGTGAATGGAGAAGTGGGTAGAAAGTAGGGCTAATTGGAGGGGAAAGGCAGACAAGGAGGGAATGAGGTACGAGAAGGTGCCATAGTGTTGGGGGAGGAGTTGGGGAAGAGGTGGCTGGAGATGAAGTGATGCTGAAGATTCACAGGTCCACAGCTGGACAGTGCAGATCAGGATCAATGCTGGGGATCATTGAAGGAAACTCTGGGAATATTTGTTTCATCGCTCGCCGCTGGTGCCTGGAATGTGGTGAATGTTGTTCCGTTGTTTAAAGAGGGCAGCGAGGATGGGACATGGATCAACGGGACTCGGGTTCACTGGCAGATACTGGGCTGATCAAATGGGTTGAGTCGGGATGGGATGGCCGAGGGATTGGAGATTGGTCATCATGTTGGGATCGGAGGAGATGCCAGGAGAATCGCAGCCCTTATGGTGGGTGGGAATACACTGGACACCTGCCGAATAGTGGACGTTATATGGAGATTGGGCAGGACTATGGTGCATCAGGGTATTGGGTGGTTTTTGAAGTGTTTGGGAATCAGAGGGCATTAGGGGACTTGGTGGGCACAGTGAGAGGGATGATTGAGCTGAGAGTGATGGAGTAAGTGTCAAAGGGATGTTCTGAGAGGTGAGAGAGAAAGACTGACAGATCAGAGGGAAGAAACTAGTGAGAAATGAGAGAAGGGGAGATAGGAACTGTGACGGGATGGAGAGGGAAGGTATGTTGGACCACAGTTGTTGGACAGAGTAATAGAGGAAAGTGGGATGTATTGGGTGAGTAGCAGACAAACTGAGGAGACAGTGTGGTGGTGTCTGGGAGAGGGAGGGATGGAGTGTCTAACAGGAGAAAGATGGAGTGAATTGCGAGGGTTGTGTGTGTGGAGTGGGGGAGAACTAAGGGGAGGGATTTCAGTGTCTCAGATAGGAAGGATGGATGGTTATGAGAGAAGAATGGGGTGTGAGATTAAAGAAGAGGGTTGACTGAAGAGGGAGGTGTGAATGGCCCGGGGGGGGGGGGGGGGTTGTGGGGAGAATAGTGTGGAGTTTGAGGTTTAACCCATTTGATTTTAGTTGATAGTTTCTTCCTGTGTTGTTACCTCCCATCTCCCCAGTGGTGTTCCCCCACACCACAGTTAGTTCTCTGACTGGTTCACATTTGTAGTGAACTAGTGGGAACCCAGGAAGCAATGACTGAGAACCTGGGCTGGGTTTGTCCACCACCAGATCTGGTGTCAGAGGAGAAGATCACTGAGGGGAATGTTTCTCTCCCTGTTCAATCTGGGAATAGAGATTCATAATTGGAAGTGGCATCACAGGTAGATCGGGTCGTGAAGAGCGCGTTTAGCAGTTTGGCCTTCATAAATCAAAGTATTCGGTCGTGATGTTATGGTGAAGTTGTATAAAGCATTGGCAGGGCCTGATTTGGAATATTGTCAGCTGCTGGCAGGAAAAACGTCAATAAGATTTGACAGAGTTTGGGGAAAATTTACAAGGATATTGCTGGGACTTGAGGACCTGGGTTATAGTAAAAGGTTCAATAGGTTTGGGCTTCATTCCCTGGAATGAAGGAGAATGAGGGGAGATTAGATGGAGGTATATATAATGATGAGGGTACAGGTCGTGTCAATACAAGCTTTTCCACTGACATTACAGAGGTCATGGGTTAAGGGTGAAAGGTGAAATAGTTAAGGGGGAACCTGACAATAGACAATAGATCTAAAGTACTCATTAAATTCTTCTGCCATTTCTCTGTTTCCCATAACAATTTCACCTAATTCATTCTTCAAGGGCCCAACATTGTTCTTAACTATCTTCTTTCTCTTCACATACCTAAAAAATCTTTTGCTATCTTCCTTTATATTCCTAGCTAGCTTGCATTCGTACCTCATTTTTTCTCCCCATATTGTCTTTTTGGTTAAGTTCTGTTGTTCCTTAAAAACTTCCCAATCATCTGTCTTCCCACTCACCTTAGCTCTGTCATACTTCCTTTTTTTTAATGCTGTGGCCCCTTTCCCCCCTTTGAATCCTTCCTTCTCTGGGGGATGAACTGATTTTGCACCTTGTGCATTATTCCCAAGAATACCTGCCATTGCTGTTCCACTGTCTTTTCTGCTAGGCTATCCGTCCAGTCAACTTTGGCCAGCTCCTCCCTCATGGCTCCATAGTTTCCCCTGTTCAACTGCAACACTGACACCTCCGAGCTGCCCTTATCCTTCTCAAATTGCAGATAAAAACTTATCATATTATGATCACTACCTCCTAATGGCTCCCTGACTGCAAGATCGCTTATCAAATCCTGTTCATTACATAACACTAAATCAAGAATAGTCTTGTCCCTGGTCGGCTCTCGTACAAGCTGTTCCAAGAATGCATCCCGTAGGCACTCTACAAACTCCCTATCCTGTGGTCCAGCACCAACCTGATTCTCCCAGTTCACCTGCATGTTGAAATCCCCCATAACTACTGCGACATTACCTTTGCCACATGCCAATGTTAACTCCCTATTCAACTGGCACCCAATATCCATGCTACTGTTTGGTGGCCTGTAGACAACACCCATTTGGGTCCTTTTGCCCTTACTGTACCTCAATTCTATCCACACAGACTCTACTTCTCCTGATCCTATGTCCCCCCTTGCAAAGGACTGAATCTCATTCCTCACCAACAGGGCCACCCCACCCCCTCTGCCCACATTTTTGTCCCTACGATAGCACGTATACCCTTGAACATTCATTTCCCAGGTCTGATCTCCCCGCAGCCATGTCTCCGTTATCCCAACAACATCATAGTTACCCATTCGCACCTGGGCTTCAAGCTCATCCGCCTTATTTCTGACACTTCGTGCATTCAGATATAGAATTTTTAGCCCATTTCTCCTCTCTCTGTTTGAATCGCTGTCTATTGTGCTTAACCCAGCTCCCTGAACTCCCATCGGGCTATACGCCCCTAGAATTTTGTTGTCCTTCTTAAATTTACTTATTCTTTCAACACATTTAACTCCATGTTCTGTCAGACCATCCCTCTGTACATGTGTCCTCCTTATCACTTGTTCCGCCTCACCTTTCTCTACGACACACTTAATATTCCGGAACCGTGTAGTCCCCCCCTGTCCTTTATTCTTCCTCTCGCTATCCTCTCTCACATTCTGGATCCCCGCCCCCCGCAAATTTAGTTTAAACCCCCCCAAGAAGCACTAGCAAACTTCCCTGCAAGAATGTTAGTACCGCTCCAGTTCAGGTGTAAACCGTCCCTTCGGAACAGATCCCACCTTCCCTGGAACAAAGCCCAATTATCTACGAACCTGAAGCCCTCCCTCCTGCACCATCCTCTCAGCCACGTATTAATCTTTATGTTCCTTGCCTCACTGGCACGTGGCACAGGTAGCAATCTAGAGATTGTTACCCTGGGGGTCCTTCTCTTCAGCTTCGCACCTAACTCCCTACGCAGGACCCCCTCACTCATCTGACCCACGTCATTGGTCCCTACATGGACCACAACATCTGGATTCTTGCCCTCCCTCTCGAGAATTGCACCCGATTTGCACCCGATTTGAGATGTCTCGGACCCCGGCAGCAGGGAAGCAACATACCATCCGAGACTCCCGATCTTCCCCACAAAATCTTCTATCCGCCCCCCTGACTATAGAATCCCCTATCAATACCGCTCTCTTCTCTTGCCTCCTCCCCTTCCTAGTCGAGGGTCCAACCTCAGTGCCAGAGTCAGGACCACTGCAGCTTGTTCCTGGTAGGTCATCCCCACCAACAGTATCCAAAACAGTATACTTATTTTTGATGGGAACAGCCACAGGAGTGCTCTTCTCTCTCTATCTGCTCCCCCTGCCTCTCTTGACTGTCACCCATTTGCCTACCTCCTGTCTTTTCGGTGTGACTACCTCCCAATAACTCTTATCTATCTCTGCCTCTGCCTCCCGAATGATCCGTAGTTCATCCAGCTCCTGCTCCAATTCCCTAACTCAGTCTGATAGGAGCTGCAGCTGGATGCACCTTTTGCAGGTGTGGTCATCAGGGACAACTGTGTTGACCCTGACCTCCCACATACTGCATACGGAGCACACCACTGCTCAAACTGTCTCCCCCATCACCTGATCCCAGATTAGTCAGAATAAATGAAAAACAGGCTACTTGCCGAAGTCCTCTTGTGCCAAAGCCCAGCACTCTGCTCCTGCGCACTCCGCTGCCCGCTCCTGAAAGTGGGTCGCTTTTTAAAGCCCGCGCTCGCCGCTGACGTCACCTGCACTTGCACAGCTTTACCTTCCTCCTCAGGTATTCTCCAGGTAGGTCCGACGGTCTCGGACCTGAGGGTCAACCTCTTCACTCAGAGGGTACTGAGAGTGTGGAATGAGCTGTCAGTGAAGTGGTGGATGTGGGTTTGAATGCAGCACTGAGGAGACGTTTGGATAAGTACAAGGATGGGAACAGTATGAGGGACTATGGTCCAAGTGTGGGTCAATGAGAATAGGCAGAATAGCAGGTTGCACAGACTAGACCCTGTTGACCCTGTAGCTCAACACTCTGTCGGACTGGGGAATACACGAACAACGGAAACCCATTAAAGTCCTTGTGATGTCTGCCGCACATCTCCACAGATCTGGGTGTTTAGTTTGTGTGTGATGGAGATGAGTGGAGGAGGGGTCAGAGGATTAGAGAGTGTGGAGGGGAGGGGATGAGAGAGAGCAGAAGAGATTAGGGACAGGGTAGGAGAGGAGATGAGAGAGGGGAAGTGAGTGAGGGAGAGTGGAAGGAAGGGACAGCATAGGGGAGGAGGGAGAAGATGAACAGTGTAGGTCAGGAGAGAATAGAATGGGTGGGAAGAAGGGCTATGGATGATGGAGGTTGAGAGAGGGTCTGTGGGGTGAAGGGTATGCAGGTAAGTGCTGAAGGAGTAGTGGAGGACTGACAGTGGGGGAGGAAAAGGAGGGAGGGGAGGGCAGGAGAGGGGAATGAAGAGAATGGAGAGGAGAGTGTGATAGAGAGAAGAGGGGAGAGTGGAGAATCGTGGATGGAACTGGTGAGTAGTCTGTAGGGGAGTGAGGATAGTGAATGCAGAGAGGAGTGAGGGGGAGTGAAGTAAGAGAGTGGTAGGAAGGAGGGTTGGATGGAGTGAATGACAGATTGGAGGGGAAATTCGGGTCTACGAAGGGGCAATTGAGTGGACGGGGTAAGAGGTGGCTGGAGAGGAAGTGACACTGGAAGTATACAGACCCACAGCTGGACAGTGTAGGTCAGGAATCAGTGGTGGGGATCATTGAAGAAACACTGATCCCCATGTTGATTCCTGAACTTCGTCCTGACTCCCACTGAAGGGAATGATCAGGGGTGACAGGGAATTGGGAGAGACAGTGAAGAGACCCTGTGTGATGTTGGTTTCTACACGCACCTATTCCTCTGTTCCTCTGACTCATGATGATTGCTTCAGTGTCTCCACTCTCTCACTCTCTCTGTTCCTCTATTCTACACACAGGTAGTTCCACAGGGAAACAGACCGATGGGTCAGTGTCTGGAGAACACACCCAGAAATCATCCTCTGTCCCAGCAGGAGACACGAGCCCAGGTGTGAATTCTTCTGTCTGTATGGATTCAATCTCACACTGTAAAATACAGCTTCTCAGGGACCAGTTTACCTGCTAGATGCAGGGGATGGGGTGTGAATGATGGAGTGAGAGGTTCCTCTCTCCTCCCTGTGACAAATTTCAGCACCATCCAGGATCACTACAAGGGAGGGTGTTGTACAATTATAACGTGGGCAGTAATGGCCTTGGTCTGAGTTTAGTCCATGGGCCGGGTGAGGTGGGTTGGTTACCAGAGCAAGAGGACTGAGCTAGGGTAGTGTTAGGATGGGATGGATGAGGGATCGGACAATGATCATTGTGTGTTGGGGTGGTGGGAAACACTGAGAGGGTCAAGGCCCCAATGACCGGGTGGGAACTGACTGGATACCTGGTGAGTCCATGGAGTTAGTGATATTGGGGAGTTTTGGAAGAGTTGGGACATGAGAGTGCATTGTTGGTCTTCGCAGTGGAGAATGGTGAAGTTTTGAAGTAACGTCGTATCTGTATGTAGAGATTGTTTTTGTGACGTGTTGAATAGGGTCAGGATTGGGGTTGGAGAGTGTGAGGTGGAGTGAGTGAGCAGAGAGGGGTGGATGTTGGACTGGAGATGCTAAAGGAGAGAAGATGATTCATGCTTGACAACGACCTGATAAGACTCTGCACGCTCGGGAAATGGTAGTGGGATTCACTGAAGGGAACCCTCATTGCCATGTTCAGTTGCAGAAATTCATGCTGAGGAGAGAGACCTGGAGTCATGGTGGTTTGGGAGGGAGAGTCAGAATAGGGAATTGGATATTGTTGGTTTCTTCACACACCCCATCCCCTTTCCCTCAGACTCATGTCTTGTTTAATGATCTGTTTCTGTGTTTCCACTCTCGTGTTTCTCCATTCCTTTATTCCAGGTTTCTGGACTTACACAGGGAAACAGTCTGAAAGGTCATCCACTGGAGATTTTCCCCAAGAAACTTCTTCAGACCCAGCTCGAGATACAGCCTCAGGTACCAAGTCTTGCGAACGTGTGTCATTCCATAACTTTGTAACCTGGAAGTTCTCATGAGCCGATTCAAAGTTGAAGTTTATTGTAATTCAACCATGCATTTATATATAGGGAAGTGAAACAATCATTCCTGTGTCAAACTGAGGGCAGTGAGGGGAGGATTGGGAAGGAGAGGGATGGTGTCAGTTTCACCACAGACCCAGTCTCCCATTCCCTGAACTCCTGTCCCACTGTGATGACCTGTTTTGGGTGTTCCTTCATTGCAGACCAGGAGACTTCCACAGGGGAACAGCCCAAAGGATCAACTACTGGAGGGTGTATACAGAAACCGTCCTCCGCCCCAATGGATACCTCAGGTACAAAGTCTTGGGACTGTTGGAGACATTTGATCATTTCCACTCCTCCACTCCCTTCTCCCCCTCTCCCCCTCTCCCCCATTGCCCCAGTCCCCCACTCCTGCGCCCATTCACCTGCTCGACCTGCAGTGCAGGGCACATGAATGACAGAGTCAGGGGAGACAATGGGCCAAGAGGCCAGTAGGTGGCTGGAGAGGGTAAGTGTGGAGACCAGGGAGAGGGTCAGAGTATCCGGGAGAAAGGGTGTGTGGGGTTGTTATGACAGGAAAGTGATGGGGAGACGGAATAGCATTCATCATTAAAGACACCCATCACTCAGTAATCCCTCTTCACATTGCTATCGCAAAGGAAGAGGAACAGGAGCCTGAAGACACACAATCAGCATTTCACGAACAGATTCTTCCCTCCATCATCAGATTTCTGAATGGACAATGAACCCATGATCACTACTTCCATTACTTTGTCCTCTCTTTGTGCACTGCTGGTTTGTAAATGTATGTTTATGTGGGAGGCGATTATGCCGGTGACATTAAACCTGATTCTGAATAGAGAGACCTGATGTCACTGAGGAAGGGAATGACTGGATGTGGTGGGAGGGATGTGTGGGTGAGGAGAGATGATTGGAGTGATTGAGGAGGGAGAGGGTGACTGAGGAGTGGAGGGGGAATAGAGAGACCTGATGTCACTGAGGAAGGGAATAACTGGATGTGGTGGGAGGGATGTGTGGGTGAGGAGAGATGGTCGGAGTGATTGAGGAGGGAGAGGGTGACTGAGGAGTGGAGGGGGAATAGAGAGACCTGATGTCACTGAGGAAGGGAATGACTAGATGTGGTGAGAGGGATGTGTGGATGAGGAGAGATGGTCGGAGTGATTGAGGAGGGAGAGGGTGACTGAGGAAGGAAATGACTGAATGTGGTCGGAGGGATGTGTGGGTGAGGAGAGATGGTCGGAGTGATTGAGGAGGGGGAGGGTGACTGAGGGGTGGTGAGGGGGAGTGGGAGCTGACTGATGTCTGATACAGCCTGAATACAGAGAGATGGTGAGTGAATGAGGGAGGTTTCTTGCCAGTTTCCATGACGTGTTCATCCAAGAGTCTATTCTCCGTGTGATCATAAGTCTTCACTCCTCGTTAACACACTACACACAATAGCAGCGGCTCTAATCTTCTGTACCAGTGACCATGTACTGCTCTAATCTTACATGTGGATATAACTGACATCATTTCCCATGTCCATAAAACTGTCCAATGCAGGTAATTGGGAAATCCCACATTCCATGTCTCTGTCTCTCACTCTGGATTCATCCTTCTCTTTCTTTTCTCACTACCACTTTCCACCCTCCTCACTGTCTGCCCCTCCCTCGTTCTCTGCCTCTCTTCACTACCTGTGCACACTCTCTCCCTGACCCCACCCCTGCCCTTTTCTCACACTCTCCCTGTCCCTGTCTAAACGAATATTGACATAGATATTTGATGAGGGTGTGGGGAGGAATCAAGGTGTGCAAGGGTGGGCAGTGGGGGAGAAGAGATTGCACGATCGAAGGGACGGAGACGAGGGAGCACATCCTGTGAGCAGCCCTTGACCTGACAGTGACACCATGTTGACACTGGGCTGTTTTGTTCAGGAGAAGAGGACGGGTGGATTGACGTGCAGGTGACAGCGAGTGGAGACATGAGTGAGGAAGAAGTGCGGGAAGCCATTCGAAACAAGGTGAGAGAGTGAGCTGAACGGGATGGGGTGGAGGGAGGGCGGAACACGGGGACAAATATCCTCTCCTCCCCCTTGCCACCTTCCCCTCCACCACCCAAACCCTCATTTCTGTATCACCCACTCAATTTTCTCTCCTCTCATCCTCCTCTTTCCTCTTAGCTCCCTCCCTCTCTGTCACACCTCTGCCTACTGTCTCGATGCTCCTCTCCTCCCGTCAATCCTTTAACTTCACCTTCCTCGACGATCATTCATCTTTCCTCCTCTGTGGCCGCAGCTCCGGGAGATGTTCGATGATCCGGATCCTCAGATCGAGCTTGTGCAGTGCACGTCGGAGCCTCCAGAGGAGTGAGGGAGTGATCCGTCAACAAGTGAAGGAGTCTGCAGTTCCATCTCCCTGACACTTTACACCCTCTCCCTTACTCCAGCCTGTCTTTAGACTAGTATACGGCTCACAGAGGGTTAATCCTAGGAGAGCCCTGAGATGTTGCTACACTCTGCTGATTCCCCAGTGTGCCGCAGCCTGCGAGCTTTTAGTTGGTCACATTGTGAAGTACGATCCCATTGAGTAGTGACGCAAGAAGCCTAGAACTGAGAGTGAGCACACAGACCCGGCCTGTTCCAGGAGGAGCAGATATCCCAAATGAGATTAATCACAGAACATCCCAGGTATGGTCCCCATAAACACCGACACCCCTCACTACAGGACTGTCAGTGTGAGACACACACCTTCCGCAGTGTACGGTCTGTAAACACCGACACCCCTCACTACAGGACCGGGTCAGTGTGAGACGTCACACACCTTCCACAGTGTACGGTCTGTAAACACCGACACCCCTCACTACAGTACTGGGTCAGTGTGAGACGTCACACACCTTCCACAGTGTCTGGTCCCGTAAACACCGACACCCCTCACTACAGGACTGGGTCAGTGTGAGACGTCACACACCTTCCACAGTGTACGGTCTGTAAACACCGACACCCCTCACTACAGGACCGGGTCAGTGTGAGACGTCACACACCTTCCACAGTGTACGGTCTGTAAACACCGACACCCCTCACTACAGGACCGGGTCAATGTGAGACGTCACACACCTTCCACAGTGTACGGTCTGTAAACACCGACACCCATCACTACAGGACCGGGTCAGTGTGAGACGTCACACACCTTCCACAGTGTACGGTCTGTAAACACCGACACCCCTCACTACAGGACCGGGTCAGTGTGAGACGTCACACACCTTCCACAGTGTACGGTCTGTAAACACCGACACCCCTCACTACAGGACTGGGTCAGTGTGAGACACACACCTTCCGCAGTGTACGGTCTGTAAACACCGACACCCCTCACTACAGGACCGGGTCAGTGTGAGACGTCACACACCTTCCACAGTGTACGGTCTGTAAACACCGACACCCCTCACTACAGGACCGGGTCAATGTGAGACGTCACACACCTTCCACAGTGTACGGTCTGTAAACACCGACACCCCTCACTACAGGACCGGGTCAGTGTGAGACGTCACACACCTTCCACAGTGTACGGTCTGTAAACACCGACACCCCTCACTACAGGATCGGGTCAGTGTGAGATGTCACACACCTCCCACAGTGTACGGTCTGTAAACACCGACACCCCTCACTACAGGACTGGGTCAGTGTGAGACGTCACACACCTTCCACAGTGTACGGTCTGTAAACACCGACACCCCTCACTACAGGACCGGGTCAGTGTGAGACGTCACACACCTTCCACAGTGTACGGTCTGTAAACACCGACACCCCTCACTACAGGACCGGGTCAGTGTGAGACGTCACACACCTTCCACAGTGTACGGTCTGTAAACACCGACACCCCTCACTACAGGACCGGGTCAGTGTGAGACGTCACACACCTTCCACAGTGTACGGTCTGTAAACACCGACACCCCTCACTACAGGACTGGGTCAGTGTGAGACGTCACACACCTTCCACAGTGTACGGTCTGTAAACACCGACACCCCTCACTATAGGACCGGGTCAGTGTGAGACGTCACACACCTTCCACAGTGTACGGTCTGTAAACACCGACACCCCTCACTACAGGACCGGGTCAGTGTGAGACGTCACACACCTTCCACAGTGTACCGTCCCCGTAAACACCGACACCCCTCACTACAGGACCGGGTCAGTGTGAGACGTCACACACCTTCCACAGTGTACGGTCTGTAAACACCGACACCCCTCACTACAGGACCGGGTCAGTGTGAGACACACACACCTTCCACAGTGTACGGTCTGTAAACACCGACACCCCTCACTACAGGACCGGGTCAGTGTGAGACGTCACACACCTTCCACAGTGTACGGTCTGTAAACACCGACACCCCTCACTACAGGACCGGGTCAGTGTGAGACGTCACACACCATCCACAGGGTACGGTCTGTAAACACCGACACCCCTCACTACAGGACCGGGTTAGTGTGAGACGTCACACACCTTCCACAGTGAACGGTCTGTAAACACCGACACCCCTCACTACAGGACCGGGTCAGTGTGAGACGTCACACACCTTCCACAGTGTACGGTCTGTAAACACCGACACCCCTCACTACAGGACCGGGTCAGTGTGAGACGTCACACACCTTCCACAGTGTACGGTCTGTAAACACCGACACCCCTCACTACAGGACCGGGTCAGTGTGAGACGTCACACACCTTCCACAGTGTACGGTCCCCATAAACACTGACACCCCTCACTACAGGACCGGGTCAGTGTGAGACGTCACACACCTTCCACAGTATACGGTCTGTAAACACCGACACCTCTCACTACAGGACCGGGTCAGTGTGAGACGTCACACACCTTCCACAGTATACGGTCTGTAAACACCGACACCTCTCACTACAGGACCGGGTCAGTGTGAGACACACACACCTTCCACAGTGTACGGTCTGTAAACACCGACACCTCTCACTACAGGACCGGGTCAGTGTGAGACACACACACCTTCCACAGTGTACGGTCCGTAAACACCGACACCCCTCACTACAGGACCGGGTCAGTGTGAGACGTCACACACCTTCCACAGTGTACGGTCTGTAAACACCGACACCCCTCACTACAGGACCGGGTCAGTGTGAGACGTCACACACCTTCCACAGTGTACGGTCCGTAAACACCGACACCCCTCACTACAGGACCGGGTCAGTGTGAGACGTCACACACCTTCCACAGTATACGGTCTGTAAACACCGACACCCCTCACTACAGGACCGGGTCAGTGTGAGACGTCACACACCTTCCACAGTGTACGGTCCCCGTAAACACCGACACCCCTCACTACAGGACCGGGTCAGTGTGAGACACACACCTTCCACAGTGTACGGTCCGTAAACACCGACACCCCTCACTACAGGACCGGGTCAGTGTGAGACGTCACACACCTTCCACAGTATACGGTCTGTAAACACCGACTCCCCTCACTACAGGACCGGGTCAGTGTGAGACGTCACACACCTTCCACAGTGTACGGTCTTTAAACACCGACACCCCTCACTACAGGACTGGGTCAGTGTGAGACGTCACACACCTTCCACAGTATACGGTCTTTAAACACCGACACCCCTCACTACAGGACTGGGTCAGGGTGAGACGTCACACACCTTCCACAGTGTACGGTCCGTAAACACCGACACCCCTCACTACAGGACTGGGTCAGTGTGAGACGTCACACACCTTCCACAGTGTACGGTCTGTAAACACCGACACCCCTCACTACAGGACCGGGTCAGTGTGAGACGTCACACACCTTCCACAGTGTACGGTCCCCGTAAACACCGACACCCCTCACCACAGGACCGGGTCAGTGTGAGACGTCACACACCTTCCACAGTGTACGGTCCGTAAACACCGACACCCCTCACTACAGGACCGGGTCAGTGTGAGACGTCACACACCTTCCACAGTGTACGGTCTGTAAACACCGACACCCCTCACTACAGGACCGGGTCAGTGTGAGACGTCACACACCTTCCACAGTGTACGGTCCGTAAACACCGACACCCCTCACTACAGGACTGGGTCAGTGTGAGACGTCACACACCTTCCACAGTGTACGGTCCGTAAACACCGACACCCCTCACTACAGGACCGGGTCAGTGTGAGACGTCACACACCTTCCACAGTGTACGGTCTGTAAACACCGACACCCCTCACTACAGGACCGGGTCAGTGTGAGACGTCACACACCTTCCACAGTGTACGGTCCGTAAACACCGACACCCCTCACTACAGGACTGGGTCAGTGTGAGACGTCACACACCTTCCACAGTGTACGGTCCGTAAACACCGACACCCCTCACTACAGGACCGGGTCAGTGTGAGACGTCACACACCTTCCACAGTGTACGGTCTGTAAACACCGACACCCCTCACTACAGGACTGGGTCAGTGTGAGACACACATCTGGGTTTACAATAAAATGGGAAAATTAGCTGTTGCTGGGCTTCATTGCATTAATATATCATCAATAATTTGCTCTTAGCTGATTGAACTGAAATATGTGTGAAATAATGAATCGCTTTTTGATAAAAACACAGAACCGTGAAGACATCATGGTCTGTGGATGTAGTGAGGAAGATCCCTGATCTCCAGAGGTCCTGAGGAAAGTATCCTGTGCACCTTTGCAGACATCTGTGTACACTCGCAGAGCACAGGATAATCCTGCACATACCCACCCAATCAGCACGACACCCCGACACATCCGTCTGACACTGTACCGATCTCCATCTCGCAGTCTGACACTCTCATTCTCCATCTCTCAATCTGATACACTCTCATCCTCCATCTCTCGCTCTGTCTTATACATTCTTATTTCCATCTGTTTCTATCTCTGATACACTCTCATTTCCATCTGTTTCTCTCTTTGATACACTCTCATTTCCATCTGTTTCTCTCTCTGATACACTCTCATTTCCATCTGTTTCTCTCTTTGATACACTCTCATTTCCATCTGTTTCTCTCTCTCTGATACACTCTCATTTCCATCTGTTTCTCTCTCTGATACACTCTCATTTCCATCTGTCTCTCACTCTGATACACTCTCATTTCCATCTGTTTCTCTCTCTGATACACTCTCATTTCCATCTGTTTCTCTCTCTCTGTGATACACTCTCATTTCCATCTGTTTCTCTCTCTGATACACTCTCATTTCCATCTGTCTCTCACTCTGATACACTCTCATTTCCATCTGTTTCTCTCTCTCTGATACACTCTCATTTCCATCTGTTTCTCTGATACACTCTCATTTCCATCTGTTTCTCTCTCTCTGATACACTCTCATTTCCATCTGTCTCTCACTCTGATACACTCTCATTTCCATCTGTTTCTCTCTCTCTGATACACTCTCATTTCCATCTGTTTCTCTCTCTGATACACTCTCATTTCCATCTGTCTCTCACTCTGATACACTCTCATTTCCATCTGTTTCTCTCTCTGACACTCTCATTTCCATTTCTCACATCGAGCAAGTCAGTTGATCTCTAACCACAGATTCCCACAAATGGAGAGAGGGAGATTGGGACAGGGCGTTGGAGAACAGAGTGCAGAGACGGTATAATGTGTCCTCAGTCTGCAAGGGTTTGAAGGGTTGAAATCCAAGGGATCTTTGACATTCCTGAATATTATTTGGAAGTGAAGCTGATGAGTTGCATTGCTATTGCTTGTTATGCTGCTCAATAAACATGGAACTGTCCGAACGCAAGGTTCTGAGAGATGTGTTCCTTTTATATCATCTGTAATTGCGGGTCAATGTGGAGAGCTGAGCATTGGCGCCCTCTGCTGGGGAGAGTGGGCAGGGCAGAAACGGTGGGTGGCGGGAGGTCAGGCAGTGTGTGTACAGGTCATTCGTGTGGGTGGCTGGGATAGAGGGTGCGCAAGACCCTTCCTGGACCTGGGGGAATTTGCAGTGTGTGTCCTGACGGGGTGGGGGGTGTTTTGAGTGATAATGAGGAGGTGGAAAAAGAAATTGGATCTTTACTCTCTCAGGTGCCTCTTTAGTTCCCCTCCCTTCCTGTAAGCTCATTCTGTCCTTCCCCCTCTACCCCCCCCCCCCATGGCACCATATCCCTGTATAGGGAAGAGTTCGTATACCTGCACACTGTCTGTCTTCATCCTTTCCTCCCGTTTCCCTTCTCTCCTCCAATGTTCTCTCTACCCTTCCCACTCTCTCTCATTCTCCCTCACATACATTCACCCCATCCCTCCCTATCATTTTATCACTTTCTCTATCCCATTCTCTTTCACTCCTTGATCTCCCATCCATCTTTCATTCCATTTTCTCTCTTTCATTGCATCTATTTCTCGTTCTTTCACTCCGTCGCTCTCTGAAGACCCCGTTCGATCCCTGTCCCCGTGCTGTGTCTGTGAAATGTCCATTCTCTCCCCTCACCCTCCCTACCTCCCTCAGACCAGGTGTGGAGGGAACAAATCCTCTCTCACCTCCTTGGTAAATGTGCGTCCTTTAGTCTGACCCTGTCCTCTGATACGAGGTTCCCATTTCCTCCCTCCACCTTTCCCACCCTCTCATCCTACCTCACTATATATTTCTCTCTCATTTTCTCAATAACTCTATCCTTTCTCATAACGTTGTTCCTCTCCCATTCATACACCATCTTCCCTCCTCCTCATTCCTCTATCTTCACTTTATCTTATTCTCCCATCCTTTTGTCTCCAGATCCCATCCTCACTCCACCTTTCCCTTTCCCATTAGCTCACTCCCTCTCTCTCCAGCTTCTCTCCATCTTTTCACCTCTCCACTCCATCTCTCCATCCTCCTCCCCTGTTCTTCTCCCGTCCTTTCCACCTCTCCCTCTCTCCACCAGCCGTGCTTTCTCCAGGGGAGCCCGCAGTGAGCCTCAGCACCCCCTCCAGCTCGGCATTCCCCTAGGGCAGGGGAGGATCCAGTCTCCCCCGCAGGGGTCGGGCCTGGATGTCACCGGAGATCCTGGATCCTCACCTACTTCCGCTGGGCTTTGATGATCTCCGGGAACTCGGGTTTGAGTCCTCTCCCTCCCCTCCTCCCACCCAACCTGGAATCCGTCCAAATCTGGCATCCCGGCCAATTCCCTACACAGGGCCGCTGAGAGAGGGTTAATTACTCGGTCTGGGAGAGGAGGCGTTAATTTAAAAAGCAGGGTGCTAATGACCGGGGCCAACGGAGCAGGGTGCTAATGTACGGGGACGGAAGAGGAGGGTGTTAATGTACGGGGACGAAAGAGGAGGGTGTTAAAGTACGGGAACGAAAGAGGAGGGTGTTAATATACGGGGACGAAAGAGGAGGGTCTCAAAGTACTAGGCCAAAGGAGGGGAAGAGGTTAATCCACCAGGCTGGGAGGGGTGGAGGAATTGTGGCAATTAAGAGGTAAGAGTGGCGAATAGGCAAAGGTCGTGGGGCGGGGGTTGAATTTGTTCACCGGAAGGAGAAATCGATATTCATGCCTTCAGGTTCGAGGCTACCCAGACGGAATATACGTTGTTGTCCCTTTACCCTGAGGGCAGCCTCATCTTGGCACAAGTGGAGGCCAAGGACTGACACATCGGAATGGGAATGGGAATGGGAATTAAATTGCTTGGCCACCGGGAAGTCCTACTTGTGGCAGATGGTGCGGAGGTGCTCGATGAGGCTGTCCCACAATTCAGACCGGGCCTCACCAATGTAGAGGAGGCCGCACCGGGAGCACCGGACACAATAGAAGCTGATACTCAGGTGAAGTGTTACCTCACCTGGAAGGGCTATCTGAGGCCCTGAATGGAGGTGAGGGAGGAGGTGTGTGGGCAGGTGTAGAACTCAGGCCATTTGCAAGGATAATGAGGAAGGGAGATGAGTGGGGAGGGACGAATGGACAAGGGGATCGTGGAGAGAGTGATCCCAGCAAAACGCAGAGATGGTGAGGTTGGGGGTTGGGGGGGGGGGATTTGTTCTGCGTTACAATCCCGTTGGAGACTGTGGAAGTTGCAGAGGAGAACGTATTGGGTGCAGAGACTGGTGGGGTGGTCGGTCAGGATAAGAAGAACTCTATCACTATTAAGGTGGCGAGAAGATGTGGTGAGTGCGGATGTAGGGGAAATGGAGGAGATGCGGGTGAAGGCAGCATCAATAGCAGAGGGAGGGAAACCCGGTTCTTTAAAGAAGGAGGACGCCTCTGATGTCCTGGAATGGAAAACCACCTCCTGGGAACAGATGCGGCGAAAACGAGGAAACTGAGGAAAGGGAATAGCATTTTTACATGAGACAGGGTGGGAAGAGGTATTGTTGAGACAACTGTGGGAATCTGTAGGTATATAAAAGATCTTGGTTTTCAGTTTGTTTCCAGAGATGGAGTCAGAGAGATTGAACGGAGAGGGAGGTGTCAGAGATGAACCTAGTGAATTTACGGGTAGGGTGGAAGTTAGCAGCAAAGTTGATAAAATTGACGAGCTCAGCACGGGTACATGAAGCAGCGCCAATGCAGTGGTCAATGTAGCGGAGGAGGAGTGGGGGAGTGCACCCGGGGATGGTTTCAAACATGGATTGTTCTACGTAGCCAGCGAAGAGGCAGGCCTAGCTGGGGCTGATCGAGTGCCCATGGTCACGTCTCGAGTTTGGAGAAAGCGGGAGGAGGTGAAGGAAAAATTGTTCCTGGGGAGGACCAGTGCTGCCAGACGGAGGAGGGTGGTGGTGGAGGGAGATTAGGTGGTTCTTTTGTCAAGAAGGAAACAGAGGGTTTTGAGGCCTTCTTGATGGGGGATAGAAGTGTTCAGGGACTGAACATCCATGGTGAAGATGAGGCGGTCAGGGCCAGGGAATTGAAAGTTACTGAGGGGATGGATTTCACCTTTCACCCTGAACCCATCACCTCTAGTTGTAATCTCACCCAACCTCAGTGGAAGAGTATGTTTGCATCTATACGCCTCGGTTTTGCACACTGTAGGAGTGGGATCCATTGCCATTGGAGGCCCCAGTGAGCCTCAGCAACACCCCCTCCCCCGCTTGTCACTCTCTGCAAACTTTGATAATCTTCCTCACTGTCCACTACACTCCCAAACTTGGTGTCATCCGCAAATTTTCTGATTTAGTAAACCATGTTATCACGCTGATCATTGATATAGATGACCAACCATGGATCCAGTACCGATCCACTCGTCACAGGCCTCCAGTCAGAGAGGCGACCATCCACTGTCACTCTCTGGCTTCTCCCACAAAGCCAATGTCTCATCCAATTTACTCTCTAACGTCAAATGCCGAGCGATTGAACCTTATTGACCAACCTCCCATGCCGTACTTTGTCAAATGCCTTGCTAAAGTCCGCGTAGACAACATCCAATATCTTGTCTTCATCAACTTTCCTGGTAATTCTCTTGAAAAACTCTATCGAATGTACCAAACACAGAGCCATGCTGACCATCCCGAATCAGTCCATGTCTATCCCAATACTCATGTACCCGGTCCCTTAGAATATTTTCCAATAAACTTCCCATCACTGATGGCGTGTTTACCTACCTGTAATTCCCTTGTTTCCATGGTGAATTTTCTGTTCGGATTCAGAACTGGATTCTCCATTGAAGACCCGGTTGTTCTAGATATTCTCACTCGAGGTTTGTGATTCCTGATGTTCCACTGGGATCTGTACAAGGAAGGTATGATGAAGATTTATTAAACTTTCCGTAGGCTGCGTCAGGAGTATTGTATCAGATCTCAGCGCCTCATTATTGGAAAGATGCCGAGGCTTTGGAGAGAGTGCAGACGAGGTTGACCAGAATGTTGCCTGGATTGGAGGGCATGTACTATTACAAGGCTGAGCAAAGTGGGGTTGTTTTCTCTGGAATGAAGAGGCAGAAGGGAGATCTGATAGAGGTTAATAAGATTTTGAGAGGCATAGACAGGGCAGACGCAGAAACCCTTTCCCGAGGGTTGAAACGTCTAACAGCAGAGGGCATGCACTTAAGGTGAGAAGGGGTCATTTCACAGGAAAGGTGTGGAGTAAGTTTTTTTGCTCAGAGAGTGATGGGTGTCTGGAATGTTCTGCCTGGGATGGTAGTGGAGGCAGAAACATTAGAGACTTTTAAGAGATGTTTAGATAGGCACATGAATGTGAGGAAAATGGAAGATATATACATTGTGTAGGCTGAAGGGATCAGTTGGGTTGGCATTTGATTACCTAATTAACTTGGTCCGGCATGACATTGAGGGGCCGAAAGGCCTGTTTCTGTGCTGTACTGTTCTATGATTGAAGACATCCCTGAGCCTGACACCAGGGAGGTGATGAACCTTGCTGTCAGCTACAGAATTACTCACTTTTCCTGTCACTGATGATTCCCCACAGTTGCTGCTCACCGTGGACTTTGCCCTCCCCTGCTCAGCATCAGAAACAACCTGGGTATAGGAAGGGAAAAGATGAAATATGAGGGCAGGCTAACTAATAACATAAAGCGTGTTACTGAAAGTTATTTTCAGTTATATAAAGAGTTAAAGGGAAGTGAGAGTTGATATTAGACCACTGCAAAACGATGCTGATGAGGTAGTAATGGGGGAAAAAGTAATGGCAGATGAAATTAATGGGTACTTTGTATCTGTCTTCACTGAGGAAGACACCAGCAGTGTGTCAGTGGTCTGTGAATGTCAGGGAGCAGGAGTGAGTGCCATTGCTATTACAAAGGGAAAGTGCTAGGCAAACCCAAAGGTCTTAAGGTTGGTAAGTCACCTGGACCAGATGGACTACATCCCAGAGTCCGGAGAGAAGTTGCTGAAGAGATAACGGATGCATTGGTCATGATATTTCAATAATCACTTGATTCTGGCATGGTCCTGGAAGACTGTCAGTCCACTCTTTAAGAAAGGAGGAAGGCAAAAGAAAGGAAATTATAGGCCAATTAGCCTCACCTCAGTGGTTGGGAAAGTGTTGGTGTCTACTATTGAGGATGAGGTTTGACGCTACTTGGCAACTAATGTTAAAGTAAGTCAAAGGCAGCATGGTTTCTGTTAAGGGAAATCTTGCCGGACAAATCTGTTAGAGTTTCGTCATATAAAGTGCTTTTAATGGATCTAGGTCTTTAGATAGATAGATAGATAGATAGATACTTTATTCATCCCCATGGGGAAATTCAACATTTTTTCCAATGTCCCATACACTTGTTGTAGCAAAAGCTAATTACATACAATACTTAACTCAGTAATAATATGAAATGCATCTAAATCACTAACTCAAAAAGCATTAATAATAGCTTTAAAAAAAAAGTTCTTAAGTCCTGGCAGTTGAATTGTAAAGCCTAATGGCATTGGAATTCACTTTATTCACTGGAATTCGGAAGAATGATGGCTGAACTCGTTGAAACCTATCAAACAGCGAAAGGCCTTGATAGAGTGCATGTGGAGAGGATGTTTCAACTCTAAGAAGCGTCTAAGACGAGAGGAGACAGCCTCAGAACAGAGGGGTGTCCCTTCAGAACGAATTGTGGAAAATTTTCTTTAGCCTGAGAGTGGTGGATTTCTATGCCACGGGCAGATTTGTATAATTAATGTGGAGGTTAATAGATTTCTGATTGGTCAGGCTATGAAAGGTTACGGGGAGAAGGCAGGAGACTGGGGCTGAGAGGGAAAATAGATCACCCATGATGAAATGGTGGAACAAACTCGATGGGCCCAAAGGCCTAATTCTACTTCTATATCTTATAATCTTATGGTAATCTACCATAGCCCTCTTCACTGTGAACAAGACTTCGTGCTTTTGTGTCATCCGTAGATGTACTGATCCTGTAACGAGAGACCTTGAAGAAGGATGGTTTGGACACAAATATTGGAGTATCCGACGCCAGGATTGAGACGTGGTCTGAAACTGGCCTCCAGTCCGAGAAAAAAAACACATTCAACCTTCACCCTGTGTGTCCGAGCATCGAGCCAATTATGCATCCACCAAGCCACCTCTCCCTGGATCCCATTCGGTCCAACCTCCCAGACGAGCCCTGTATGTGGGACCGCCTCTGTCCTCATACCCTCTTGATCTAAAAAAAAGTTCCAATAGATTTTTTTTAGACATGCGCAGAACCATCTAAAAGAAATGCTGGTAGATCCTATCCCTCAGATACCCCATCCGGTACAACAAATACAATTAAACAGGTCATTAATCAGGGCATTACAAGATGAAGCAACAGTTTCTGCAAGGGTTTACTCGATTTCTTCCTTACTTTTCCACAAGATCTAAAGGTAAATTTGCTGTGGCCCCGGGGATTTTATCCACCTCAGGCTAGTCAATACCTCTCAGGTGGTAACCGGTGAAAATCACTGACGGCACTTGGTGTTGGCACGGTACTTAGCAGTTAGTGTAACGTTTCACAGCGCCAGCGACCCGGGTTCAGTTCCGCGGCCTGTGAGTTTGTACGTTCCCAAAGTGGGTTTCCTCAAGGTGCCCCGGTTTCCTCCCACATCCCAGAGACGTGCGGGTCAGTAGGGTAACTGGTCACATGGGTGTAATTGGGCGGTGCGAGCTCATTGGCTGTTACCGTGCTGTATCTTTAAATAAATAAATCACTCCATAGAGATGGAAATGAAGCTGACGTCAATACAAGTGGGAGATGCGGTGAAAGTGAGATTGTACGTCTCTTGAAAGTAGAATGTTAAGTGCTGTCAGCATCTTATTCAGAACGTCAGCTTAATGTAATATGTATTCAGAAGTCAATATTGCACTCAGGACAAAGAAAATAGCTACATCTCAGTCTGAGTGTACAGAAGGACCAAATGCGTGGTTTATAGCATCAATACCTGGATATAACAACAAGCACCACAGCAGTGAGAATGCAGAACCGAGCTATATCTTTCACGTGTAATACCACGCTCTGCCTCGGGGCGGCGCTGTTGTCCCGGCAGTGCCGATGGAAATGATCTCACGGAAGTGTGGGAAGAGCCATATTTACTGATGAACTGGAGAGAAGGAAAAGTCCCCAAACGTCAGCGGTTTCCAGTGAGACCGTCATTAATTACAGTCACTGAACAAACACACTCGTTTAACCGTTTCCAGCCAAGGACATCTCCCACAATATCAGATGAAACAAACGTGATCTTAAACACATAAATTTCTCAAAGCTACAGAATAATTTTAGGTTATCACCGAGAGCTGGGACGTAGCTGCATTCGTGGCATATAATGGAGGGGTCAGACAGAGCATGGAGAAGGGAATAGAAGGATTGAAAATACGTGGCCGAACAGGAAAAACATATACATACAAGCGCGCGCGAGCATATACAGTACTGTGCAAATGTCTGAGACACAGACAAATATACAACTCAAGTGCCTAAGAGTTCTGCCCAGTACTGTATTTGTCAACATGCAGTGTATAACGGGTTGGTAGATTTGGCGGGAGCAAAGGGTCTTGGGAATGGTGAAGGTGGAGCGCCGCGGAAGGGAGTGTTGGACGGGTGGTAGAGAAGGAGCTCCGGGGTCAGAGTGACGTAGGTGCAGGCACTCAGCACTGAGGCAGCAGGCAAGGTCGTCTGATTCCAAGCAGTCGGTTTATTGATCATCGCCGAATGTCTCACTGGTGCTTCCCGCTCTCTCCCATCTCCCTTCCACTTTTCCCAAACATGATTCCCCTTTCCCTGTCTCCTTCCCACTCTCAGTCCACAACAGAGACCCATATCAGAATCAGGTTTGTCATCACTCACATATCTCATGAAATTTGTTGTTTTTTCGGCGGCAGCAGTAAAGTGCAATACATAAAATTACTGCAGTACTGTGCAAAAATCTTAGGCTTCCGAGCTATATATATGTGCCTAAGACTCGTTCACATTCCTCTATAAGGAATTTGCTGTGGTGTGCTCGTCAACACGAAAAACACGCAATAAAATAATCGAACATTCAGCAATGATGAAGAATAAAGAATGTTATAAAATGTAGTTAGTGGTTAAAGTACGGATATGGAATAAAATGCATTTCTAATATAAAAAGGCGTTTTAAGATGCTGACGGTGCAGTGACGTGGGTGAGGTAATAGATAGAGGAGGTGGGGGAGGTCTAACTAAAATAGTTGATCAGATTATCCACGCGGAAATGGAGAGAACGTACAAACTCCTTGCAGGTAGCGGCAAGGTGAGTGGAGGAGAGTTTAGAGAAGATGTCAGAGATAAGTTGTTTGTACAGAGTGTGGTGGGTTTTGGAACAGTGTGGTAGACGCGTTTGTAACTGCGAATTTTAAAAGACACCTACGTAGACAGGTGAGCGTTAAATTGTCGGATTATGGCCTGTGTAGGAGGGAAGAGTTATAGTTACGGGAACGTAGGTTTACATAGGTGGAGAAAACATGGTGGTCTGAAGGGCCCCTAGTGTGCTGGACAAGGTCTTTGTTCTTTGTTCTACTTTGGTCCTGTCTTCCAAGGTCAGACATAAAACACCTCCCAGATTTGTTGAGGAAGGAGATTGAGAACGTGAAAGGTGTCAGTTTTATGTTCAGAAGCATTGAATGGGCTCGTTTGTCTAGTAGTATGATTCTCGCTTAGGGCCTGAATTTGCGAGCATGCGAGAGGTCCCGGGTTCAAATCCCGGACGAGCCCCTCTGAATAATACGTTTTAGGACTTCATTCAGTGAAGCACAGGAGAATGAGGCGAGATGTTTTGTGGTAAACAAAATTATGAGGGATATAGATAACGTCAACGTCAGCAGGGTTTCCCCCTCAGATTGACAACTCGAAGTCACAGGTTGAATATGAAAAGTTATATATTCAAGCGGAATCTTTGGGGCAACGTCTTCGCTCAGAGGATATCGCGAGAGTGGAACGAGATGCAGGTTGAATTGTAACAATTAAGAGAAGTTTGAATGCGAGGGATTTGGAAGGCTATGTTCTTGGAGCGGGTGGATGGAACTAGTCAGACGGCTGGTATGGACTAGATGGGCCGAAGGGCCGCTTCTGTTCTGCAGTGCTCTTTGACTCTATAATCCATTGCGGGATTTGGGTCAGGATATAAATGGAGTGGGTGGGAAGTGTTGGGAAGCTGGTGGCCAACTCCTGCCCCATATTCTTTTGCTTATGTGTTACTGAAATTCAGGTCAAATACTAACAAATGTTAGTAGTCATACTCTCTACATTGGAACGAAATAAAGATAGTGAGCATGGAAAATAGTATTTCAGTGGATGACCGTCTTCCAAAATTTCTCTGACGTCTGGAAACGTTCCTGCCGAGCAGAGTGTGGCTAACGTAACCTCGTTGTTTGATAAAGGAACTGTGAACCCAGGGAATAAGAGTAAACCAGGTTGTACATAATTATGAGGGGTATAGACAGGGTTAATGCAAGCAGGCTTTTTCCACAGAGGTTGGAACTTGAGGTCATAGGTTAAGGGCAATTCTTGAGCGATCATTACTACCGTCTCCACAATCCCTCCAGCTACCTCTTTCAGAAATCTGGGGTGTCCATCAGGTCCGGGTGACTTGTCTAATTTCGGAACCTTCAGCTTCCCAAGCAGCTCCTCCTTAGTAATGGAAACCTCATTCACTTCTGTCCCCAAACTCTCTCGGATTTCTGGAATACTGCTAGTCTCCTCCACCGGGAGGCCTGGTGCCGGATAGTTATCAAGTTCGTCCGCCATTTCATTGTTTCCCCCATTTCTCACTCTCCAGTGTCACTTTACAGTGGTCCGATATACACTCTCACCTCTCTGTAACTTTGTTTATATCTGAAAGTAAAACACATTCGGTATCATCTTTGATATTATCAGCCGGCTGACCTTCGTATTTCATCTTTTATCTCTTTAGCTGCTTTCTGTTGGTTTTTAACAGCTTCCCGATCCTCTATCTTCCCACTAATAGTTGCTATATGATATGTGACAAATGACGCTAATCTTTATCTTTTATCTTTAAATGCAAATGCCTTGAAGAGTCAATAAAAGACCATTTTGCGACCAGTGACCATAATTCCACCAGGCTGAAAATAGTTCTGCAGAAGGTTAGGGCTTTTTCACAAGTTAAGGTGTTAATTTCGTGCGGGGCCAATTTGAGAGCGATTAGCCGGGGGTTTGCCGAGGTTTAGGGTTGAGAACAGGCTGATTTTATTTTCTGGTAAATAGACATCTGGTTTCCAATCAGGAAAGGCAGAGGGGAATCCTCTGAGATTATATAAATATATTGTAAAAAGAGGGTACGGCATCGATCAATCAGGAAAGGCAGAGGAGAATCCTCTGGGATTGTATAAATATATTGTAAAAAGAGGGCACGTCACCGATCAATCAGGAAAGGCAGAGGAGAATCCTCTGGGATTGTATAAATATATTGTAAAAAGAGGGCACGTCACCGATCAATCAGGAAAGGCAGAGGAGAATCCTCTGGGATTGTATAAATATATTGTAAAAAGAGGGCACGTCACCGATCAATCAGGAAAGGCAGAGGAGAATCCTCCCTGATTATATAAATATATTGTAAAAAGAGGGCACGGCACCGATCAATCAGGAAAGGCAGAGGAGAATCCTCCGGGATTATATAAATATATTGTAAAAAGAGGGCACGTCACCGATCAATCAGGAAAGGCAGAGGAGAATCCTCCCTGATTATATAAATATATTGTAAAAAGAGGGCACGGCACCGATCAATCAGGAAAGGCAGAGGAGAATCCTCTGGGATTATATAAATATATTGTAAAAAGAGGGCACGGCACCGATCTATCAGGAAAGGCAGAGGAGAATCCTCTGGGATTATATAAATATATTGCGGGAAATGCATGATCAAAGAGTGAGTGGATCTGTCCGGCCGTCTGTGTGGAGCCCGAAGGAAAGGGCGAGGTGTCAGATGAATACTTTCCAGCTGAATTTAGCATGGAGGATATATGGAAGCAAGGAAATTCTGGGAAGAAGACGGTGCTGCCTTGAACCATACGCCCGTTGCAAAAGATGAGGTGCTGGCCGCCTTACACTGCAGAGTAAATGGATGCTGTATATCTCGACCCCCTCCCCCCAACGCTGACCATTCTCCATTAACCATTCTCTTCTCTCCAGTTCGCCAGCTGTTAGTTTTTTTCCCTTTGCTTTAAAGGAACTGTGCACTCTTCGAAACTCCCGCTGGATAGAGAAGAAGGGAATAATTAATCGTTGATTCTCACCAGTAATTGGGACAACTATAATTGACACCCAAACAACACTAGACCCATGTTACACATTCGGCGCAGGTTGAGAGGATGGTTCTGAAGTCACGTGGTGCGCTAACCTTCATTGGTCAGAGATTGAGGTCAAGTACCGCGAAGTATCGTAACTCTGTCAGACTCCAGTTAGAACGCACTTGAGTATTGTGTTCAGTGCAGCTCGTCCCGTTATAGGAAACGTCAGTGATCAGGGATTAGGGATCAGTGTTTTCCCCGATACATTTCCGTGTATTCGTAAGCTGAGGTGGTGTGTTGGGATGGCATGCAACAAAAACAACATTTACCAGTGATAAAGCGTAAACAATTATATAAATACCGTTCGTGATTACAGTACGGATTTAGAACAGAATGTGCATAAATAACAAAGACACCAGCGTGTATTTACAATGTAAACAACTTGATAGAAATGTGGTTTACGGTATTTTCATTGTGGTGCAGTGACTGGGGTGAAAGATAGAGGGCGCTTCGGGGAGCGGTGGTGGTTCTACATAGAACGGTTGAGCGGAATAACTGTCTGTGGGGAGGTGTGGGAAAAACGTTTAAAAATACTTTAGAGAAGGTGCAGGGGACGTTCAGCGGGATGTTCCCTGGATTAGAGCACGTCTTGTGAGGGAAGGCTGAACGAGCTGGAGCATTTCTCTTCAAAGCTACAGAGCGTGATGCCGGTGTATAAGATTACAGGAGACACAGGGTGGACAACAACACCTTTTTCATCAGGGTGACAGCGGCCAATATGAAAGGACACGCGTTCAAGATGTGTGGAGGAAAGTTTAGGTGAGTGGTAAGTTGTTTTTATTTTGAACGATGTGGTGAGTTCTGGGAACGCACTGACGGGATGCTGGTGGCTGACACAATAGGGACATTAAAAAGATACTTGGATAGACAGGTGGATGTAGTGAAAATAGCAGATTGTGGGCTGTGTAGGAGAGAATTGTCATATTGTTGGCAGAGTAGGTTTACATAGGCGGGCACAGCATCGTGGGCCGAAGGGCCTGTAGTGTGCTGTACTGGTCTTTGCTCTTTGAACTAATTTGGTGGTAAAATTACCACGTGATGCGTTGAGGAAGGAGATTGAGTAAGTGAAAGACATCAGTTTTATGTCATAAATATAGAACGGGCTCATTGGTCTAGAGGTATGATTCTCGCTTTGGGTCTGAATTTACAAGCATGCGAGAGGTCCCGGGTTCAAATCCCGGACGAGCCCCCTGAATGAGACATTTTAGAACTTCTGTCAGTGGAGCGTAGGAAAATGAGAGGAGATATTTAGATGAATACAAAATTATGAGAGCTACAGGCAAGGCGAATTCCTGCAGGCTTTTCCCCTCAGGTTGGGCGAGACGACAACTCGAGATCAAAGCTTTAGAGTGGACGGTGAAATATTCAAGTTTAACGTCTTCATCCAGAGGTTGTGGCGAGCTTGGAACGAGCTGCAGGTAGAATTATAGCGATTAAGAGAATTTTGGATAGGTATGTGGATGGAAGAGGTGGGGAAGGCTATGTTCCGAGTGCGGGTGGGTGGAACTAGACAGAAGGGCGGCATGGACTAGATGAGCCGAAGGGTCTGTTTCCGTTCTCTAGTGCAATGCCACTCTATAACTCTATGAGGGATGTGGACTGGCGTAGAATTGGAATGGATGGGAATCGTTGTGAAGCTGTGTGGCCAATTTCTGCTCCTGTGTTCTTGTATTACTGAAATTCAGCTCTATCGATAGGAACAGGTGTCCTGAGTGTGATACTCTCTACATCGAAGCAAGCTACAGAACGTGACCATGGGAAATAGTGTTTGAGTGGATGACCATCTTCCAACTTTCTCTGACCTCTGGAGACGTTCTTGCCGAGCAGAGTGTGGGAAACGTAACCCCGTAGTTTCACAAAGGAACCGTGAAACCCGGGGAATTGGAGCAACCCAGGTGTACAGAATTATGAGTAGTATAGACAGGGTTAGTGGAAGCAGGTCTTTTCCACTGTGGTTGGAGCCAGAGGTCATGGGTTAAGGGTGAAATGTTAAAGGAGAGCCGGTGGTTTAATGCATTTGGACTTTCAAAAAGATTTTGGTAAGTCTCCCGAAAGGAGTTTCGCCTGGATTGTGACATTGAATACCAACCCATACGGGGCATTGTCAGGTGACAGACCCGAAGCAGGGAAGAGGGAGATGCGGGCCTTTTGCTGGGTGGAAGGAAGAGACAAGTTGGAATTCGCGGGGTTCGATCCCCAGCCCAGTTGTTCACTGTTTACGGCGATAACTTTGAAGCTTCAGTGCAGTATTTAAAGATTAGATTTATTTGTCACGTGGACATCTAAACTTCGGGTGAAATTCGTCATCGGTGTCAAATTGAATCAGTGAATATTGTGCTGGGGACAGCCCGCAAGTGTCCAGCACCAACATAGCGTGCCAGCAACTCATCAACCCGAACCAGTACGTCATTGCAATGTGGGAGGAAACCGGATTACCCGGAGGAATCCCAGGCGGTCGGGGGTAGAACGTACAAACTCCTTTCGGTTAGCAGTGGAAATTGAGTCCCGATCTTACAGCGGCCGCTCGAATAGCCTGACGCAAACCGCTCCACTACCGGGTCATGTTGTGGACACATTGCCTGTCTGCGGACGGCATGAAACTGCACTGTTGCTGGTGGGATAGGGAGCAGTGAGCAGGACGCAAACCGCTCCACTACCGGGTCATGTTGTGGACACATTGCCTGTCTGCGGACGGTATGAAACTGCACCGTTGCTGGTGGGATGGGGAGCAGCGAGCAGGACACAAACCGTCTCCGATACGGTCCATTCAGGACTGGTGAACGGGCAGATGTGTACCAGATGTGGACGGTGATAACTGAGAGGTTAATCTTCATTCTTATAAACTAGAAACCAGATTATTAATGACGTAAGGGAAATGGGTCACGAAAATGAAATGGGACCGGAGTGTCCGTGTACACGAGGCAGGGACACAAGAGATTCTGCAGGTACCGGAAACCCAGAGTAACACGCACTAAATGCTGGCGGATCTCAGCAGGTCGGGCAGCAGCATCTATGGAGAGGAATGAATAGTTATCCCTTCCTAACCAGACCCTTAATCCGGGCTGATAAGGATTCGGAAGCAGCGAGCACTTGGGGAGACATGTGGGAGGCCATGCTTTATTGCAAGAGGGAATGCGTACAGGAAAGTCCCAGCGCAGACCCACAGGGCCTTTGTGAGACCCCACGGTGCGCAGTATCACCGTTTTATCTATGGAGAGGTGTTCGTTTTATGGCGAGGATGCGAGCCGGTCTGTTTGCCAGTTGTCTGTCCGAACGGAGGATGAGAGACCGGGCCGATCATTCTGTGCTGTACCCACCGTGAGGCGGGATGTCAATGACCCCCTTCAAAGTCCAACATGTCCCGATTCGATGGAAAGTGGTCCCGACTTTCACCGGAGGTTGACAGGTTCCTGATGAGAAAGAGCGTGAACGGAATGAGGAGAATGGGATCGGGATGAATCAGCCACGATGGAATGGCGGAGCAGGTCTGATGGGCGGAATGGCCTCATTCTGTTCCTATGTCTTATGGTCTCGGAGTGGACTCCAAACCTAGGGGTCACATCGTCAAGATATTTACAAACATGACGTATAAGACCACAGGAGCACACGACTATAAGGCACAGGAGCAGAATTAGGCCATTTGGCCCATCGAGTCTGCTCCAATATTCAATCATGGCTGATCCGTTTCCCCCACCTCAGCCCCACTCCTCGGCCTTCTCTATCAGACCATAAAATGGAGATCGGGACTCATCTCCCCACCGAGAGGGCAGCGGATCTAAGAGTTCCGTACGAGATGATGAGGCATAGATCGAGTCGGTGGGTAAGTACACTTTTCCCAGGGTGTAAATGGCTTGCAGAAGGGGTATAATTGTAAACTGCTCGATCGCAGGAAAGTTTGACTGGGCTGGGGGGAAAAATGTCAGAAGTGGTTGGTGTGTGCGTACCGGTAGTAGTGGTAGAGGCAGATATATTAGAGGAACTTATGAAGCTCACAGCTACATACAGAAATGACAGACATGTCCAGTCATGTCGAAGGGTTTCGGCCCGAAGCGTCGGCTGTACTCTTTTCCATAGATGGTGCCTGGCCTGCTGAGTTCCTCCAGCATTTTGTGTGTGTTGCTCGGATTTTCTGCGTTTGCAGATTTTCTCTTGTTTGTAGCGAGGGAGGGTTAGGTTGGTCTTGGCGTACGTTTAAAGGTCGGCACAACATCGTGTGCCGAGGGGTCTGTGCTGTGCTGTGTTCTCCAGGTATTGCCAAGGGCAGATTGGCCTCCCCGCACTTTGCTGCGGTTGTTTGGTGCGTGGGCCTTCAGAAGCCCGGGGGCCGGGCAGGTGATCCCGGGGTCGCTCAGGTGGCCGAGGCGCCGATGACCCGAAGCAGCGAGGTGACCGGATACACGGCCGCGCTCTTCAGCTGCTCCCGGAACCTGGACTGCGTCGCCGCGTAAATGAACGTGTTGGTGCAGCAGCTGACGGTCCGCAGCATAAACCCGAGCAGCGTAAAGATGAACTGTGAGTCGTTCCTCCCGGCCCCCCGCCGTCCCCGTGTCTGATAGTAGACGAATTCCACGACGTGCGTCAGCCACAGGAGGATGAAGCTGCCGGAGAGGGTGAAGAGTAAAACTATAGACCTCCTCCTGCTCTCCATCTCCGGGTCGCTGCGGTTCTCCCCTCTGCTCTGACCCCGCAGCCCCTTCCGGACCCGGCTGGCCACCAAAATGTGCCTGACTGTCAGAGCGTTGAGCAGCAGAATGACAGCGAAAGGGAGGAGCGGGGTTAAAACCGTGTTGAACCAGTCATACCCCATCCAGCCTGGTTCGGTAAAGAAAGCGATCATTGGATAGCAGCCCCGCGGCACATTGTCGATGATCACTCTCGGTACATACGTGAAGTAGTAAGGGACATTTTTCAGACACAGCAGAACGCCGGTTGTCCCCAGGACCACCGCCGCAGTCTCCCCGGTGCAATATTTTATTTTCAGCCGCTGGTAACAGATGGCAACAAACCGATCGAGTGTGAAAGTGACGGTGAACCAGACGGAGCAGTCGGTGGCGGAGCGACGCAGCACGGTGATGACACTGCACACCGGGGTTATGTTGAGGAAGCACTCCGGGAAATAATGGAAGTTGATCCGGTACAGAATAACCTCGGTGAGGATCAGCATCAAGTCCGCCGCCGCCATGGCGACCAGGTAGCGAGTGGTGCAGGTGGAGAGACCGCACTTTCCCCGGACAGGATGGCAATCGCCACTAAATTCACTGGAGGGAGAGAGCAGGGATCAGAACGGGGGAAGTAATGAACTCGCGTTAGAGCACACAACATACACTCGGTGTCCACTCTATTAGGGGCACTGGTACCCCTGCTTATTAACACAAATATCTCATCAACCATTAAGCGTTTAAAAACATGCAGACATGGTCGAGAGGCTCTGTTGATGATCAGCTGGTGTTGACCGAGTATTTTAGAAACTGCTGTACTGCGAGGATTTTCACGCACAACAACAGAGAATGGCGCGGAAAGAAAACATCCAGCGAGCAGCGGTTCTGTGGGTGAAATCGCCCCGTTATGGGGGGCGGGGGTGAGATAAAGACGGATAAACTGTTCCAAGCGGACAGAAGGGCGACAGTAACTCAAATGGCCACGCGTTACAACAGCGGTGTGCAGAAGAGCATCTCTGAACACACAAAACGACAATCTCTGAAGTGGATTGTGTGTCTTCAGGCTCTTGTACCTTCTCCCCGATGATAGCAAAGAGAGCGGGAAATGTCCTGGGTGCTGGGGTCTTAATGATGAATGACGCCGTCTGGACTCATCGCATATTGATAATGACTTCGCTGGTGTTCAGACTGTTGCCCGTGATGGAGCTGGCCGGGTTTACAACTCTACAGCTTCTTTCCCGAATGTGTGCCGTGCCCCCTCACCCACCCACCCGCGACGAAAACCAGACAGTAATGGAGCCAGTCAGAATGCTCTCCACGGTCTATGTACTCTTTAGACATTTACGGATGTTATACAAATCTTTGGTGACGTAGTAGATCTCCCCAAACTCGTGAAATATGATCGTAATTGTATCAAAATATTGGGCGTAGGGTAGAACTTCAGAGATGTGGATACCCAGGAACTCTGCCCATCGTGATCGAAATTCCCGGTTGGCCGGGGCATGAAGGGATCCGGGGAGAAAGCAGCACATTGGAGCTGAGAGGGAATGAGGATCAGTCATGATGAAATGGCAGAGAAGACTCGATGGGATAAACGGCCCAATTTTGCTCCTATAGTTTATGGTTTTATGGTCCTATGGAACAGTTTTGCCGAGGGTCCCTTCAGATGCATTTAAGATGCCATCCTCCTGCTGTGAAAAGTTCCCTCAATGAGGGACAACGTGACGGGGACGGTGTCACCGCTTGCTGCGCCGGAGTGACTTGTACGTGAGTGATGCGCTTTCCCACGAGTTATGACGTCAACGCGCACACTGGCTTGTCAGACATGACCTTCCTCCCACACAGCAACGCTGGCCTTTTCTAGTCTCTGCCAGGTATCTGTGCGCTCTTTCCTTATAAAGAAGCGAACTCTACACCTATGGCTGATCCCAGGCTAAATGATCACCAGTTACCCGCGCTTTCTCAGTCTCTCATTTCCTCCCTCTCCAACAGAACGATATACTTCACACAGACATAGCAGCAAGAACTATTTTGTTGTGAAATATATGGGGATGCTGGAGGTATCATTTTTGTATAGAGTGGTGAGTATGTGGAACGGCCTGCCACGGTTAATCGTGAATATAAAATTGAACGTAGAACATTTCTACGCAATACAGGCCAATCGGCCCACGATGTCGTGCCGACCTTTTAACTTACTGCAAGATCATTCTCCCCTTCCCTCTCACAATGCCCACCATTTCTCGTTCATGTTTGTGCCTAGCCCGGGGATTCTTAAACACTCCTTGTGTATCTGCCTCTATCATCCTCTCTGGCAGAGTGTGTCACACAGTCACCGCTCTCCGTGAAATTAGCTCTGACATCCTCTTGCATTTTCCCTCAAACACTTTAAAATTCTGCTCCTCGTATATTCCATTTCCACCTTGGGAAAAAGTCTCTGAATATCCACTTGCTCTGTGCCATTTCTCATCTTGCACCCCCTCTGTCAAGTCTCCTTTGATCGTCCTTCTCTCCAAGGGGGGAAAAAATAACACCTAGCTCACACAATCGTTCCTATAAGGGATACTCTATTCCAGGCAGAATCCCGGTAAATCTTCCCTGCATCCTCTCGAAAGCTTTCACGTCCTTTCCGTAACGAGGTGACTAAAACCGAGAGAAATATTCCAGGTATTGCTTTAGTTCTTGTCTTTACCGTTTCTGTGTTAACTTTTATAAAATCACACCCGGAGTAACAGTAATTGAATGGTGCGTTCACTTACCAGGAGCACCGATGACGGCGATGATAACATAGACTATTTTCTCAACACTGTAATAGATATACAGCATTTCGTGCGTGAAGTGGTGTCCAACCTGCAGGTAACCCTTTCCGAATGAAACTTCGGGGCGCTTCAGAGCAGAAGGCTTTATAGCCATTGAGATTCCCACAGGGACATGGAAGGTTCAACAGTTAAAAATAGTGATTTTGGAAATGCGAGTTAAAAATAAAACATCGGCCGGGCGAATTCCCTGCCGGGATTTTCATTGGCTTGATTCAGAGAGTTACTTGCGAAACTACAAAGAGTGGAAAATGTGGCACATTTAAGAGAGAGTATTTAGAGCAACGTTCTTCCAGCCATGAGAATATTGTTTCAGGGTCAGTGACCCGCCTGCTGTTGTCGCCTCAAGTCCTGTAAACTAATCCGCCCAGCTTGGCAGGAGAGACGTGGCTCATCCCTGTTCCCATTCCCTTGTGTTCCTGTAATCTGGAAATTAAAGAGGATAGAGGACAAGGAATGTCTGGAGTTTATGCTGCAGATACCAAAGAACTAAATGTGGTTAAAGTCAAAGTCAAAATAAGTTCAGTATCCAAGGACATAACTGTCTCCCTACACCGTCTTGAGATTAGTGTTCTTTCAGGAGAAAACAAAGCAATACAATAGAATTAATGTAAACTAAACATAAACAAAGACCAACGTGCAAAGGAAGACAAAATAGAACAAATAAAAATAAAAATATGAATCAATAATACTGAGAATATGATGTTGGAGTCGTTGGAAGTTGGGTCTCCAGGTTGTGGGGTCAGTTCAGAGTTGCGGTCAGTGACGTTATCCACACATGCCGGATGGTTGGACGTTTTGGAAAGTCGTTTATACCCGGATGAGTATCTGCCACAATCCTTTGCGAGATGGACACGTTCTTAGGGATTGCAGTTCGATAAATGCAGCCACTGCATTTCCAAAAGGAACAGAGAGATGCAGGAATAAGTTAGTACTGCAATTCCAAACGCCGAGGTTTCCCTCAGGCCACACGGCTGCGAATGGTTATAGAATCAAAGGGAGGTTCAGCACAGAATGACTGGCCGCTCAACTCATTTCATCCAAGGGACCCGTTTGAGCCGTTTCCAGTTGCCCGAGCGGGTTCAATATCGCTCTACACTTTTCCTGTACAAATACCTGTCCACGTGACTTCTAAAGTTGTAAATTTGAAAGGGGGTTGCGTGGACCGTGGAACTAATTTGATATATCACGACCATCCAGCGTCCGTTAACAAGCCGAATTACTACTCTGACTAATGCAACATCCATATATTTCATTTGGTATGTTCATACAATCTATTGATCCGAATGAACTGCAGGTAAAACACTCTCATCAGAGCACCCTCACCCTCCCCGCCCCCGCACCGAATTAGTATAACTTACTTTCTGTACCGGTGCCTCTTACACACAACTTGGACGAAGCTGTAGATGGTTGATTAGTATGCTTGCAGGCGATAGCCACAGAAACATACTGGAATCGTGGATAGAGTAGGAAGTTGTTAAAAGACGCAGCAGAGGTAGGTAGGACTCCACTGATTGTCTCTGATCATCGCGGGTGCGGCGGGGACGATAGCACATTCCAATCAAATCGTTCATCCACTCCTTCTCAGTTCTGACAGATAGTCTCACTGGACAATCTCCAGACGTATTCCCACGATGTTCCACTTCATCAAAAACGCAACCTTCACTCTCCTAGAGTTGGCCAGGAAGGATTAAAATATGGAAGAGAACACTGAACTCGAATGGGTCAAGGAGAGTGGAAGTATACAAACCGATTGTCTTGGTTCTTGCCATGTGGCTGAAGGAATGGAGGCTGCCATTTTGTGAAGCTGCTCTGTATCCTCCATTTTGTGAACTGTCTTGTGAACTGCTCTGGTCAGAAGTAGCTGTATCAAAGCGATTTAAAGTGAACTGATTGATAATCCTGACAGTCTGCTGATCTGGAGATCATTTCCAAATAAATGAGCAGAGCCAATGGGAAGCTGACACATATTAGCCAGATTGGGCAGAGTCAATGAGATTGAAGCTCAACTTTTAAACAGATAAGCAGAGTGTAAGAAGATGAGGCTTCGAAAGCAAAACAGCGGCAAATCCGGAGACTAACTATCGCAAGGATTCCCCCGTGCCAGATGCTGGGAGAAGAAGAACCCATCGTTTGGCCAATGGGAGATCTTCTATCTCAGTGTTATAAATTGGAGAAATTTCTGCTACAGAGGGAACAGTAGAATTTATGTTTGAGTTGTTGCCAGGGTCAACATGGTTACGTAGAGTCAATAGAGTGCAAGTTTTGATTAATTAATAGTTGTGTAGTGACTTGCCTAACCTGGATTAGATCATGATAATCAACATCATCTCCACCTCTATCACGAGTGAAGTACCTGTAACCTGGAACGATGACCTGTCAGTATTGCTCATTCTTTATCCGTGATTGTATTATAACTCCAATATCCCAGTCCCGTAATCCGATCCATGGCCTGAATCCATCTGCCGTATCCATCACTCCGATATCTCAGTCCCGTGTTCCGATCCACGACCTGAATCCATCTGTCATATCCATCACTCCGATGTCCCAGTCCTGTTTTCCGATCCATGTCCTGAATACATCTGCCGTATCCATCACTCCGATATCCCAGTCCCGTGTTCCGATCCACGACCTGAATCCATCTGTCATATCCATCACTCCGATATCCCAGTCCCGTGTTCCGATCCACGACCTGAATCCATCTGTCATATCCATCACTCCGAAATCCCAGTCCCGTGTTCCGATCCACGACCTGAATCCATCTGCCGTATCCATCACTTCGATATCCCAGTCCCGTGTTCCGATCCACGACCTGAATACATCTGCCGTATCCATCACTCCGATATCCCAGTCCCGTGTTCCGATCCACGACCTGAATACATCTGCCGTATCCATCACTCCGATATCCCAGTCCAGTGTTCCGATCCACGACCTGAATACATCTGCCGTATCCATCACTCCGATATCCCAGTCCCGTGTTCCGATCCACGACCTGAATACATCTGCCGTATCCATCACTCCGATATCCCAGTCCCGTGTTCCGATCCACGACCTGAATCCATCTGTCATATCCATCACTCCGAAATCCCAGTCCCGTGTTCCGATCCACGACCTGAATACATCTGCCGTATCCATCACTTCGATATCCCAGTCCCGTGTTCCGATCCACGACCTGAATACATCTGCCGTATCCATCACTCCGATATCCCAGTCCCGTGTTCCGATCCATGGCCTGAATACATCTGCCGTATCTATCACTCCGATATCCCAGTCCCGTGTTCCGATCCACGACCTGAATACATCTGCTGTATCCATCACTCCGATATCCCAGTCCCGTGTTCCGATCCACGACCTGAATACATCTGCCGTATCCATCACTCCGATATCCCAGTCCCGTGTTCCAATCCACGACCTGAATCCATCTGTCATATCCATCACTCCGATATCCCAGTCCCGTGTTCCAATCCACGACCTGAATACATCTGCCATATCCATCACTCCGATATCCCAGTCCCGTGTTCCGATCCACGACCTGAATACATCTGCCATATCTGTCACTCTGATATCCCAGTCCGGTGCTCTGATCCATGGCCAGAATCCATCTGCCGTATCCGTCAGTCTAATTGTATTGAAATAAATGCAGCTTCGTCCATCAGACCCTTTCCCTCCTTCTTCCATCCCTGCTTGTCCGATCTCCCGAACTCACTCACTTTGACTTCTTCAATTTGCCGTAAATATCTTTTCCGTGCAGGTCAGGCCTGGATCCCAGCCCCTGACAGTCCAATTTGAGGCTTGGAATGTTTCAGCGAAGGATAATTATCTTAATCTTTGCGATGAAATACATGGAGTCTAAAAACGTTGGAAATCGATTGCAGAAAAAAACGTAATGCAGAAACCATCGAGACAGATGTGTGTGTGTGTGTGTGTGTGTGTGTGTGTGTGTGTGTGTGTGTGTGTGAGTGTGTGTGTGTGTGTGTGTGTGTGTGTGTGTGTGAGTGAGTGTGTGTGTGTGTGTGAGTGTGTGTGTGTGTGTGTGTGTGTGTGTGAGTGAGTGTGTGTGTGTGTGTGTGTGTGTGTGTGTGTGTGTGTGTGTGTGTGTGTGTGTGTGTGTGTGTGTGTGTGTGTGTTTCCAGTGTAATTGGTTCCAGTATAACAGAGCCTGGGTAGCTCAGTCGGTAGAGCATCAGACTTTTAATCTGAGGGTCCAGGGTTCAAGTCCCTGTTCAGGCGCTCACTTTATATCGCAGGTTGTCTCCTCATCACCGCATTCAGTTCCATCCACTGACAGACAGCTTTTCCACTCCAAACGCATTGAAATGTCCGGGGGAACTCTTCACTCACAGGGGGCTGAGAGAGTGAAACCAGCTTCCAGCGGAAGTGATGGATGCGGGTTCGGTTTTAGCACTTTGGGGAATTTTGGGTAAGTACATGGCTGGAGAGGGTGTGCTGGGGGCAATTGAAGGTGCAAGTCCTTGGGACTAGTCAGAATAATAGATCGGTGCGGACTAAATGGTCTAAGCCTGTTTCTGTGCCGGTCCCCGTGACTCTGATTTCCAGTGGGTGATTTAGTATACAGTGTAATTATGCAGAAAGTACTCACATTGGTATTAACCCTATATTTCAGATTCAGTTCATCCATTGCCAGTCCAGAGGACACGGCGCATGTATCTGGCTGACCTTTGACATACCACGTCAGCACACAACACTCCATATTGGGCCTTTACCAGCGTCTTATACAATTTCACTTTAACATCCCAACTCCCGCGCTCTCTAGTCTGATTTGTGCAGCCAATGTGCATGTTTCCACTGTGAGAGTCACTGGGATCTGCAGTGAGCCGACAGGCCGCGTCGTCCCGAACTCCACTCTAATGAGTATCCAGATTATTGATTATACATTACTGAAATAAAATTGAATTTGACACAAGACACACGGCCCTATCAACCTCTGCTTTAAATATGACGTGTAACTTCGCTTCCGTAGCCGACTGAGGCAACGGTTCTACCGATTCGACACCCTCTGGTTTTCTGTCTCGCCCCATCCATCTGCCCACGAACCATTGTTCCCCAAACCGCTCTCACCCATGTTCCTACACAAAACGTCCTTTCAATGTGACAACTGGATCAACACTCGCACCACACCCTGAGTGACGAATTTGGGCTCGTGTTTTTATTAAACATTTCACCGTTCACCCGCAACCCATGACACCTAGTTCTAGTCTAAACCAGCAAGAGGGGGAGGGCGAAAGCCTGCATGAGCCCACCCTATCTCAACCTCCAAATATCTTATATAGCTGCAACATAACATTCCCCAAATCCACACTCTGTGCGCTGACTGATGCAAAGTCTTGGTGGGATGTTGGGTGTCCGTGAACAGCAATGTTTGGCAAGGATCGATGACAGAGTCCCTGTTGTTCGTGATGTATTATAAATAACTTGGATGAAAATGGAGATGGACAAGATAACCTTCACCGCTAGGGACATTCAATGCAAGAATCGAGAAGTAACGTTGCAGCTCTCTGAAATTTTGTCCGGGCCGCACTGGGAGTGTTGTGTACAGCTCCGAGCGCTCCATTACAGGGAGAGCGTGGTGCCGTTGGTGAGGTTTCAAAAGTGGCTTACCGGGCTGACGCATGGGTGGGACGGTATTCTCTGCAAGGACAGTTTGACAGACACATTTAGGACAGATGCCTACACCTTTACTCGAGGGCCGCTTGCAATTCCTTTCCCTCATATCCCTTTGCTTGCCTTAGTGTGTAATCCTTGCCGTTCTTGTTCTTTAACGCGCTTATCCACTGAGCCTCCACAGACACAGTTTGTGACGTGGATTCCCAAAATTCGCCACTTGCAGTGAAAACAAATCTCTATTCATAGCGACCGCTCATCTTGAGCCTGTAATCGTTGATTCTGTACGCCCCCCGCAGGCGCAACACCCATCTTGCTGCTGGCATAAGAAGACTGGCCGAAATGTTTAGAGTTTTAGAGATAATACAGAGAAGTGCAGAAGCTTTAATTGGCCAGTTGAGTAACTGTACCTCAAAAGCCGCTTCCTGTCTGGCAGAAGATTGATTCATCGGAAGAACACAGAAATCTGTTGAACAGCATTAAATTAAAAGTTAGCATTAGAGATGTTTTTCACTTTATTCCTCCATTTGTAATCAGAGGACCAATGATGGGCACTCGCTAGTGGCTTATTTTGTCAACTCTTTAATTTCTTCTCCCGAAGTGCACGACCTGATATTTCCCGACATTGTATTCCACCTGACAAATCTTTACCCGTTCTCTTAATAAGTCTAATTCCTTTTGTGTCCTTTCTACTTCTTCAAGTTTGAATGCGCTTCTTGTTTCTTTAATAAATGAAAACTAGAGTTCTGGAACCCTGAATAAAACTAGCTGTTTTGGGAGGCAGTGAACATTTACTGTGCTCAGCCAACCACTTTGTTATCCAAAGCGGTCAAAATATCTGAATTACCAAATGTCACATGCTTTTTGGCGGCTACTCTATATTCTTCTAATTGATGGAAGACTTTCTGGGCTCAATTTTTGTCTAAGTTACCCGTGGTGTCTTCTTTGGGTGGGAATAGACCAGAGATTTAAACAGCTGATACGCTGCCGAAATAAAATCACACGCTGTCTCCATTAGGGCTCCCCTGTTGTGTTTCAGAAGGCCTTTGACAAGGTGCCACACATGAGGCTGCTTAACGAGCTACCAGCCCGTTACAGGAAAGATTCTAGCATGGATAAAGCAGTGGCCGATTAGCTGAAGGCAAAGATTGGGAATAAAGGGAGCTTTTTCTGATTGGCTGCCTGTGACGACGGGATTTCCACAGGGTTCTGTGTTGGGACCGATTCTTATGTGGTTATGTGTCAATAATTTGGATGATGGAATTGATGAATTTGTTGCAATATTTGTATAGGATATGAGGACAGGTGGAGAGGCAGGAAGTGTTGAGGAAGTCGAGAGCTATAGAAAGACTGACAGAGTAGGGGAATGGGCAAAGAAGTGACAAATGGAATACAGTGCCGGAAAGTGCATAGCCATACACTTTGGGAGAAGTAATGAAAGAGTTGACAGTTTTCTAAATGGAGAGAAAATACTCCAAAAACCTGAGGTGCAAAGGGACTTGGGAGTCCTTGTGCAGGATTCCATCAAGGTCAGTTTGCAGGTTGAGCCGGTGATGAAGAAGGCAAACGCAATGCTCGCACTGATTTCGAAAGGACTAGAATATAGAAGCTGGGATGTAACGTCGAGACTTCACAAAACACTGGTGCGGCCTCACTTGGGGAGTATTGCGAGCTGTTTTGGGTCTATTGACTTAGAAAGGATGTGCTGAAACTGGAGGGAAGTTCGTTGGACGTCCTTTTATTCTGAGACTGTGTCCTCTGGACCTAGCCTCTCCCACCACAGGAAGCATCCTCTGCACATCCGCGTGTCCAAACCTTTCAATATTTGATCGGGTTCAATGAGATCTCCGCACATCCGACTAAATTCAAGCGAGTGAAGGGCCAGAGCATCACTCGCTCCTCATACGGTAAGCCTTTCATTCCCGGAATCGTTCTGGTGATTCTGCCCTGAACCCTCTCCAAAGTCTTTCTTAAATAAGGGGCGCAAGCTGCTCATAATACTCCAGCTGAGGCCTCACCAGTGCCGGAGGAAACCTCAGCATTACCCCCCTGCTTCAGTATCCTGGTCCTCTCGAGATAAACGGTGACATCCTTTTTGCCTTCATTACAAGCGACTCGACCTGGAAGTGTATCAATAACTTCTGCACAGACATCGGGAAGGCGTTTCCCTTTCTGCTTTGCTCCAACGTCTCGGCTGAAAATCAATCAACAGTTGAATCAGACACCGTAAGGAATATCTAGATTAGGCTTTTCAGATTCACAGCACGCAATTGTCAACAGCTTTAGGGTTTGGGGTCGGGAGCTGGAGTTTAAAAGAGATATATGGGCATGTTTTTATTTGGACAGAGAGGGCAATTTACCTTGACGGCGGTGTTGTGTCACCAGCAACAGTTATAGATGGCGTTTAAGCGACGCGGTGCCAGGGGAGATAGCTGAAGTAAGTTGGCTCAGGACACGTTAGAGCAGACACACGCCCAGGCACAGATCGGAGAGTTTTGGACAGGCGCGATTGTCTTCAATTTGCATCAGGGGTTGCACAGACGTTGTGGGGCCGAACAACTCTGAGCTGGACTGTGGCCGGAATATTTGCCACAATGCGCTGTCAGTCAAACCTCCGATCGAGACATCGGTGGTGCCGGACAGGTAGTTTCCTAGACTTTTGGACGTCATAAATGAGGCAGGACTCTTTAAAAATAATGTTACCCAGTGCTGTGAGGAATTTGTCAATAAATTTATAGCGAGGGCGGGAAGCGCGTGAACCGTGCGTTTCAGGGGAACGAAGAGGCATCACATGCGAGTCCGTCTCCGGGTTCCAAATAATCAGATAGATGTTGTCCCAGTTTCACAAAACAATCAATACCTACCACCCTAATTACACGCGGTGTAAGCTAACAACCATTGTGGTTAGTTCCGAAAGTTTAATTGTCATCGAGATAAGTGTGTGGACAGGAGAACTTTAGATGGGTCTTGGCCAATCGGGGCCGATGGGATTAGCTTGCCGGACAATGCCGTCGGCATGGACGAGTTTGGCCGAAGGACACTTTTCCATTCTGTAAGACTGTATGACTCTATTAAATGTTCGATGCAGCAAAGGACGCCAGGTTGTCTGCTGTGGACCAACTAGCGACTAAGCTGCGATATTACTTTGCACCGTCCAACTTAAAACAGGCGACATGTTATTGAACATATACAATTTAAACAGGAAGACCGGAGATATGACAGAGGCTGGAAATCCGGAGCAACTCATATAAAGTGCCCGAGAAACTCAGCAGGTCAGACAGCATCCATGGAAATGAATAAACAATCGACATTTCGTTCCGAGACCCTTCGTCAGGGGCGGAAAGGAAGGTGGGGCGATGCCAGGGTAAGAAGCTGGGAGGCGATTGGTGGAAAATGTTCAGTGTTGGAGAGGGAATCTGATAGAAGTCGAGAGTCGGTCATGGGAGAAAGCGAAGGAGGAAGGGAACAGGAAGGTGAGGAGAAGAGGCAGAGTGGGGAAGTGAAGATGGAAGGGGAAGGAGGAACAATTTGAAGGACAAATCGATATTCACGACGTCAGTTTGGAGGCCACCTAGACGGAATATACGATGTTGGTCCTTCAGTCCGAGAGAGGCCTCATCCTGATAGAAGAGGAGGCCACAGACCGACATGTGGGAATGTGATGTGAATGAGGACTGGAACTGAAATGTTTGGTCACCGGAAATCCTGCCTTTTGCAGATGGAACGAAGATGTTCGACAAAGTGGTCCACCAATCTAGTTTGGGTCTCAACAATGTAGAGGAGGTCACATCGGGATCAGCGGATATAGTAGACAACTCCAACAGATTTTCATGTGAAATGTTGCTTCACCTGGAAGGACAGTTTCTGGGAGTATTAGGGGACAAGGAAATGGCAGATGAACTAAACGAGTATTTTGCATCCGTCTTCATTGTGGAAGACAGTAGCAGTGTGCCGGAAGTTTGAAAGTGTCAGGGGGGAAAGTGAGGGCAATTGCCATTACTAGCATGAATATGCATGGGACGCTGGTTGGTCGGACAGCAGATGAGACACCTGAACATGATGGACAGGTTTCTGAAAGAAGTATCTCAACAGATTGTGTCGGCATTACTAATGACGTTTCCAGAAGCACTGGCTTCTGGCTCGTTCCCGGAGGACTGGAAATGGTAAATATCACTCTACTCTTCAAGAAACGAGGGAGGCAGAGGAAAGAAAATGATTGGCAGATCAGCCTAATCTCAATGGTTGGGAAGATGCTGGAGTCGATTTTAAAAGATGAAGGCTCAGAGTACGTGGGGGCACACATGATAAAATGGGCCAAGGCCGGCATGGTTTCCTTAACGGGATATCTGGCCCGATCATCTGTGAGAATACTTTCAGGACATCACAAGCAGGAGAGACAAAGGAGAAATTGTGAATCTTGTGGAGTTAAATTTTCGGTGTGTTGGATACGGGGCTTATGGAACGGACGGGGTGGAGACGAGGAGCTCTGCTCTTGTTAAGGCGGCGGGACTGTGGAGGGAGAGTGAAAATGCTCTTTTCTTAAATTCCACCGAGCATTTTCCAGCCGAAAACTACATTTTGCGATATGGTGAATTGTCCGGGATGATCTCAGTGATAACGGTCAACAGATCTGCCGTTGCCATGGTCACCAAGTAGTTAGTGATGCAGCTGGGTTGAGAGGGACACAATTCCCTTGGGTTAGGATCACGGATTCACTAGAAAACAAAGTGAAATTAGTAAACATATCTGCGAATCGCTCTGATGAGGCAGGGAATTGGATTCGACATCAGCTTTAGGGGAAATGCCCGAGTGTGGTAGTGGATGGTTACTTTTCTTCTGGGAAGCCTGAGACCAGTGTTGTACCGCCAGGGATCGGTGATGGGCCCGTTGTTATTCTCATCTATATCCTCAATTCGGATGATGATATGTAAAGATTTATTTTTTTTTTACTCAGGATTTTTTTTAGTTGTAAAATTTTCTCCTACTTCTCTGTAGGTAGAGAAAGTTGAAGTTCCTTCTCCCATTCGTTTTTAATTTTATCAGATATATCTGGCTGTATATTAATAATCATACCATAAATGATTGCTGTTAAACCCTTTTGATAAAGATTTAAGCCTAATTTTTTTCCATGATATCAGTTGAATATGAAATCGGGAAGGTCGGTAACATCGTATTAAAAAAAATCTCTAATATGTAAATATCTAAAAAAAAATATGATTTGGGCGAATTATATTTATTAGACAACTGTTCAAAAGACATGAAACAATTATCCAAAAATAAATCACGAAAACATATTATACCCTTCATCTTCCAAACCATAAACGCTTGATCCATGATAGAGGGTTGAAAGAAACAAATCGATATAATAGGACTCGATAAAATAAATTTATTCAAGCCAAAGAATTTACGAAACTGAAACCATATTCGTAATGTATGTTTAATTATAGGATTATCCATTTGTTTATTCAATTTAGAGAAAACCAAGGGAAGTGAAGTCCCTAAGATGGAAGCCCATGAAAATCCTTGTGCCGCATTGTGTTCAAGATTAACCCAATGAGAACTAACATTCAAATCCACCTCATGCGTCCAAAATATTAAATATCGAATATTAATTGCCGAGTAATAAAATCTTAAATTCGGCAAAGCCAAGCCACCATTCTTTTTGGATTTCTGCAAATATTTTTTACTTAACCTGAGATTTTTATTCTGCCATAGATAAGAAGAAATTTTAGAGTCAATAGTATCAAAAAAGGATTAAGGAATAAAGATCGGTACCACTTAGAAAAGATATAAAAATTTAGGTAAAATAATCAGTTTTTTTTTCCTATTTGTGCTAAACATGCGTTGATTCAATTTAAAGTGGTACATAGGGCACATAAGTCCAAAGGTAAGTTAGCTCGATTTTATTCTCTTATAAATCCGATCTGTGATAGACGTCATTCTGAGGTAGCCTCCTTGACTCATATGTTTTGGTCTTGCCCTCTCTTGGAAAAGTTTTGGAAAGATATTTTTGATATATTTTCTACAATTTTACATATGGATTTACAACCTCATCCAATTACTGCAATTTTTGATTTACCAATGATTGATCTGCCGTCTGAAGCTCGGCAGATGATTGCATCTGCTACCTGAATGGCTATTGAACTGGAAAGACATTAATCCTCTAACCACATCTCATTGGTTCTCCCAAACCATATCTTGTTTAAATTTAGAAAAAAATTAGAAGTGGTACATTCGACCCCTCGGTTAAATTTGAAGAAACTTGGAGGCCTTTTAGTCAATACTTTCATAGAATGTAATCTGACCTTCTCTGATCCCTTTATTTTATTCATTGAGTTGAGTAGAGGAGCGGAGTTAACGACATTAATGATTTTATTTGATATGATGGAATAGCCCAGCTTTGTTTAGTTTTGTTTCAGTTTGGTTTAGTTTTGTTTAGATGTTTTTCGATTTCAATTTTGGTTTTTTCCCCATCTTTTTATTTTTTTTCTATTTTGGGTATCAAGGGTTTGGGAGATCAATTATATTGGTGCTATTTATAGCTTTTTCTTTCATATATTAATTACCAACAATGTAATCCCACTCCCTTGACACTACTATGATCATTATGTATTTACTTTTGAAAAAACTTAATAAAAAGATTGAAAAAGAAAGGATTTTATTTTAGTTGTCAGTCACTATGTTATTAACGGAGTAACATTTTTCTCGCTTGAGTTTATGCCAAGAACATTTTTGGAGCATTTATTTTTTTCAGTTAATTCAATAATCCTCTCCTCACTTCCCCACTCTCCCAGTACGGACAGCACTACCAGATTTTATTTCTTAATAATTCGAAGGACGGAGATAACCGGATACTTCACGGCGTTGACAAACTCCTGCCTGAACTTCGATTGAGTCACGCCATAAATGAAAGTGTTGGTGCACAGACTGAAGTTCTGTAGCATATATCCGACATGTGCAAAGATAAATTCGGAATTGTTGTACTGGCTGGGAGTTGTTCCGGCGATGTTGTAATATAAGAAGTCAAGGACAGTTGTTAACCACAGAAGGATAAAGCTGCCAGATATAGTAAACAGTAAGATCATCGACCTCCTCCTGCTCTCCATCTCCGGGTCACTTTGATTCTGCCCTTTGCTCTGACCCCTCAGGGCTTTCCGCACACGACTGGCCAGTAAAATGTGTCTGACCGTCAGAACATTGAACAGCAAAATAAAAGCGAAAGGCAGCAGGGGGGTCACAATCTTATCAAACATCCTGAACCCCACCCACAGCGGGTCGGTGTAATAAACCCGCTTGCGTTTACAGAACCACGGTACTTTATCGATGATAAATTTGGGTTTGGAAGAGAAATAGAAGGGGACGTTTTTTAGACACAGCAGGACGCCGGTTATTGTCAGAACCGCAGCCGCAGTTTTCAAGGTGCAGTATTTTGTTTTCAGCTTCTGGCAACAAATGAGGACAAAGCGGTCGAAGCTGAAAGCGACGGTGAACCAGACGGAACAGTCCCTGGCCGCGCACATCAGGAAAAAGTTAATGTTACAGGTGGGATACCTGTCCAGGTATGATCCGGGAAAGTAATAGCTGATTCGCATGAGTATGACGGCGGTGACGACAGCCAGCATGTCCGCCGCCGCCATGACAACCAGGTAGCGAGTGGTGCAGCTGGAGAGGCCGCACTTTCCCCGGGACAGGATCGCGATTGCCACCAAATTCACTGTGAAGAATAAAAGAGAATGGATTATTTAATAAACTCCGCCGGACTGTTCGGAACCCCGGGTGACTTCGTCAGTGAGAGACACTACTCACCCGGTGCACATTACCACCCCTTGTTTTAATCAACTGGTTATCTGCTCTGACGAAGTGTTATCTGGTCCTGATGAAGGGTCTTGGCCCGAAACATCGACAGCGCCTCTCCCTATAGATGCTGCCTGGCCTGCTGCGTTTCGCCAGCATTTTTTCCGTGTTGTTTGTATTTCCAGCATCTGAAGATTTCCTCGTGGTTATCTGCTCTGCCTCTTTACACCAGACTGTTCTATTTCTCAGGCCCTGGCCCTATAATTCCTGTCACTATAAAAACACCGTTTTCACCGGAGAAATTATGTTACTGTGTAAGCAGGATATACCAATGGAGACCGCTTCAGAGATGGATGACCGGCACCGACAGACGGTCCTGATACAGGCAACAACATGTCTGCTACCCGACCGTGAATCCGATCGAGAAAGTGAAATTTGCCATTTTTATAATTATAATTTCATAGTTACTCTCAATTGAAAGAAAGGAATGAACAGTGAATATTACTCACAATATCTTAACAAAACACTGCTGCTGATCCTACGGTGGGACACAAACATGCAAGTTCAGAAATCAGAGGGGCAAAGGGCTTTCGGTGCAGGATCCGGTAATGGTGAACTTGTCGATGTTAGGATTCATTTCGAGAGGACCAGAATATAAACACAAAGATGTACTGCTGAGGTTTATAAGGCGTCGGCCAGACCGCGTTTAGAGCGGTTCTGGGCCCCATATAGACGAAAGAACACGATGGCATTGGAGAGGGTCCGGAGGAGTTTCACGGGAGTGATCCGGGAATGACAAGTTTAACGTATCAGGATCGGGTGATGGATGCGGGTCTTTACTCGCTGGAGTTTAGAATAATGCGGGGGGGGGGGGGGGGCGGGGGCGAGGATCTTACTGAAAACGGTCAAATATTGAACGTTTATATAGAGTGGATGTGTAGAGGGTGTTGTCTGTGGTGGTGGAGCCTGGGACCAGAGTGCATGGCCTCAGAATAGAGAGAAGTCACTTTAGAATGAAGACGATGGGAGAAATGGTTTTCCAGAGGGTGGTGAATCTGTGGAATTTTCTGCCACACACGGCTGTGGAGACCAAGTTATTGGGAATATTGGGGATATTTAAAGTGTTAGGGAAAGGCGTGAAATGTTACGGGGAGAAGTCTGGAGAATGGGGTTGAGAGGGATCATAAGTTAGTCATGAATGAATAGCGGAGCAGACTCAAAGGACCGAAAGACGCCATTTTGAATCGATGTCTTACGGTCTTCAGGTACCATCTGCTTGCCGCTCGTCATTGAATTAGATATTGAGCGTGGAGTTTGTCACTTTAAACAATAGAATTCAAGTTTAGTCTCAGTTGAAAGAATGCAATAAACAGCAAATGCTGTTTGGAATATCTGAACAGAATAATGCCGCTGATACTATGATGGGACATGGGATTAACTGCTAGATCAACGGGCAAAAATTCCTGGTACAAAACGGAGCAAATTACTCACTGACAACGCATTATTTCCAGTCACTTACCGGGCAAGCCAATGATGGCAATGATCAAATAGCAGATCCTCCGGGCGCTGTTAAATGTTTCCAACATTTTCGGCCCGCACGCTGTTGGCGGCCTTTCTGATTGAAGCTCCGGATCCGCATTCTTTCCTGGCTCATCACAGTTATAAACCCTGAGATCTCCTCCGGGAATCTTCAATTGCAACATCGTTCAATACCGACTAATTTAGCTTTGAAAAATAAAGATGACGACAGCAGCGTGGCATCTTCATTGTGTTGCAATATAACTATTTCACCGCTACAAGTGAGACACCAGCAAACATGCGGCCGTTAACAATGAAGCATAACTTGTTAGGAAATATTGTAATTCAACAATGGGATCATTTGTGTTATGCCAGCCCAGTCATTGGATTTAAAGTATGATATTGCTTGATCAGGTCCTATTGGGTTCGGGTCATTGATTGAGGGAGATTTGCAGCAGAGAAACAAACCCTGCGTCCACCGAGTCAGTTCAAGCGACCATCCGCCCATTTACATCACTCCTATAGCCGTCCCGTTTTATTTTCTCCTCGTTCTCATCAACGCGTCCCGCAGAACATTTTGCCATTTGCCTGCATGCCACCTGCAATTTCAAAGTTCAAAGTACATTTGTCACAGAGCATGTATGCAGTATTCAACACCAGGGTCAAAGTTCAAAGTAGGTTTATTTTGAAAAGTATGTCTGTAGCATACAGCCTGAGATTTGTATTCCCGCTGTTAGTCACGAAACAAAGAAACACCATGGAACCCCGTCCAAAAAGCATCAAACACACAACGCGCAAAAAAGAACAAGCCATCCAAAAGGTAAAGGTAAAGGTCACTGACAGGGAATGTTCAGTTCGGTTCAGATCATCAGCGTTGTGTCGTTAGATGACCTCAGGCCGCAGATCCTGACCGTCCCGATCAACATCGCACAATAAAACAACAAATAAAGGCGCAACTAGAAACAAGGAGCACTTTGATGTAGTGGGGAAGGGTCGATTGATTTTAGAGTAGGTTAAAGCGTAGGCACAGCATTGTGGGCTGATGGGCCTGTACTCTGCTGTAATATTCTATGTTCTCACAGAATGTCTTTGTCATAGACGAATCAGAATTGAATCACCTTTCAGGGTTACAAGGCGAATGGAAATCCTTGTGTATCTGGATTTAACCGGATATTTGAAGATGTTGAACTTCAGCAACCACACAGAAGCATACTGTTTCTGAACAATGTTTATTTCATTATTACCGTCAATACCGTCAAACTAAAAACACAAGGACATAGTTGGCCAACAGTAGCTTTAAAGTCATGATGAACGCGTTTCATCAGTCAGCGTATTAAATATTAACGTTAGGACGTTACATTGCGGATACACAAGTGATCGCTGAGATCGCATTGGAACATTGTGTAAGGTTGTTGCTACCCCATTTTCTACACGCAGCGTGGTCACAGGAAAGGAACGTCAATCGTCAAGGACCCACACCACCCAGACCATGTACTTTCTCCGATAGCGTCATCAGGACCCACACCACCCAGACCATGTATTTTCTCCGATAGCGTCATCAGGACCCACACCACCCAGACTATGTACTTTTCCCGTTACCGTCATCAGGACCCCACCACCCAGACCATGTACCTTTCCCGTTTCCCCATCAGGATCCCCACCACACAGACCATGTGCATTTCAACTGAAATGTTCCCAGTTGTAGAGTCTGGCACTCCGAGCGTGAACAGATTATCCCTCTGAGCTTCAAAACGACCTCATCGCCAACCTATCTCTCCGCATCATCATTTGGCAGCGACTGACGCGCTTCATTTTCTCAATAGATGTAATTGGATGCCTGCATTTAAATTCGGGGCAGGGATAATTGTTTAATCGTTAAAATGAAGAACGAAACAATCAAATGATTACTGCCATTGTGTCGGTCTGTATTCAACAGTTCAAAGATTCGAAGAACATTTATTATCAAAGAATGTATAAATTATATAACCTTGAGATTTGTTGGCATACAGGCAGCCGCAAAGGAAGAAACACGAAAGAACCGAATTAAAAAAATAAAGACCAACCCCCAACCCTCTGCTCATAGAGAAAGAGGAAAAGAAAACACAGATCATGCCATCAATGGAAGCGAGCAACTACAACACCAATCGGAGCCACATTGAGTCCTTGGATCCAAATCCCCGGAGTAGGCCCAAAGCCTCGGTACTCAGTTCATTCTATTAGCGGGGGAAATCGCCGCAAAGTTCTCAGACACGAAGAACTGCATCCGAGGGCAGTCTCACAGCCGTAGCGTCGCAGAGAGAGGAGCCCCTCAGTCTCTCTGAGCTGGCGTTTAAGTTGTCCAAACAGCGGATCGTACCTCGCATTATGACCCGGGCTCTGCCGAAATGAATCGCTCTGGGCCTAGATTTCGCTGCCCACGAAGACCCCGGCACCCAGAGCGATCCAGACTCACACGACTCTCGACACCCGGATTCTGCATATCCTGATGCATGGAATACAAAGTGCTGGCTGACAGGAACAGCCTGTGATGGAAAAGAGGAATGAAATGCAGCCCTTTAATTCACAGGGCAGGATGATAAATGTAGGGAGGTTTGAAACAGTCTGACGTACAGGAATCACAGAGACTTCGTCAATTCAAACAAAAGTAAATATTTATCACAAAAATTAACTGGAAAAACTAACAGGAGTTCAGACAAACAATACGGAATCTCGATGAACAGAAATCACTGGCCATATTGTAGGGTGCAGGAACCGTGGTGTACAAATGCTGCAGCAAAACTTTTCAAGAAGAAAAGAAAAGCTTACGAAGGTTCAGAGAGCGAGGTGATGTTAAAGATCTAGAAGATCATAAGGCTAACAGGAAAGAGCTTAATAAATAAATTAGGAGAGCCAGAATGGGCCATGGGAAGGCCTTGACGGGCAGGATTAAGGAAATCCCCAAGGCATTCTACAGGTATGTGAAGAGCAAGAGGATAAGACGTGAACGAACTGAACATACCAAGTGCGACAGTGGGAAACAGTGTATGGAACCGGATGAAATAGCAGAGGTACTTAATGAATATTTTTCTTCAGTATTCACTATGGAATAGGATCTTGGTGACTGTAGTGATGACTTGCAGTGGACTGAAAAGCTTCAGCATGTAGATATTAAGAAAGAGGATGTGCTGGAGCCTTCGGAAAACATCAAGTCGGATAAGTCGCCGGGACCGGATGCGATGTTCCCTAGGCTACTGTAGGAGGCGAGGGAGGAGATTACAGAGCCTCTGGCTCAATTGAGACGGGAGAGGTTCCGGAGGATTGGAGGGTTGCGAATGTTGTTCTCTTATACAAGAAAGGGAGTGAGATAGCCCAGGAAATTAAAGACCAGCGAGGTTTAATTCAGTGATTGGTAAGTTAATGGAGAAGATCCCGAGAGGCAGAATTTGTGAACCTTTGAAGAGGTATACTATGATTAGCAATAGTCAACATGGCTTTCTCAAGGGCATGCCGTTCCTTACAAGCCTGATTAAATTGTTTGAGGATGAGACCAAACACACTGATGAACGAACAGCAGTAGCTGTAGAGTAAACACGAGGAAATCTGCAGATGCTGGAAATTCAAACAACACACGCAAAATGCTGGTGGAACACAGCAGGCCAGGAGGCATCTATAGGGAGAAGAGCTGTCGACGTTTCAGGCCGAGACCCTTCGTCAGGACTAACCGAAAGGAAAGACAGTAAGAGATTTGAAAGTAGTGGGGGGAGCGGGAAATGCGAAATGATAGGAGAAGTGTGTGGCCACTGCCCGCCAGAAAAAGCAGGATCTTCCAGTGGCCACACATTTTAAGTCCACATCCCATTCCCATTCTGATATGTCTATCCATGGCCTCCTCTACTGTCAAGATGAAACCACACTCAGGTTGGAGGAACAACGCCTTATATACCGGCTGGGTAGCCTCCAACCTGATGGCATGAACATTGACTTCTCTAACTTCCGTTAATGCCCCTCCTCCCCTTCTTACCCCATCCCTGACATATTTAGTTGTTTGCCTGTTCTCCATCTCCCTCTGGTGCTCCGCCCCCACTTTCTTTCTCCTGAGGCCTCCCATCCCATGATCCTTTCCCTTCTCCAGCTCTGTATCACTTTTGCCAATCACCTTTCCAGCTCTTAGCTTCATCCCACCCCCTCCGGTCTTCTCCTATCATTTCGCATTTCACCCTCCCCCCAATACTTTCAAATCTCTTACTATCTTTCCTTTCGGTTAGCCTGACGAAGGGTCTCGGTCCGAAACGTCGACAGCACTTCTCCCTATAGATGCTGCCTGGCCTGCTGTGTTCCAACAGCAATTTGTGTGAGATGTAGAGTATTTGGATATCAGTAAGGCATTTGATAATACCCGATGCAAGGCTTATTGAGAAATTAAGGAGGCGTGGGATCCAAGTGGACAATGCTTTGTGGATCCAGAACTGGCTTGCCCACAGAAGGCAAGGAGTGTTTGTGGACGGGTCATATCCTGCATGGAGGTTGGTGACCAGTGGTGTGCCTCAGGGATCTGTCTGGGACCCTAATTCTTCGTGATTTTTATAAATGAACTGGATGAGGAAGTGGAGGGATGGGTTAGTAAGTTTGCTGATGACACAAACGTTGGGAGTGATGTGGATAGTGTGGAGGGCTGTCAGAGGTTACAATGGGAAATTGAATGGATGCAAAACTGGCCTGAGAAGTGGCAGATGGATCTCAACCCAGGTAAGTGTGAAGTGGTTCATTTTGGTAGAATATAATATTACCTGTAAGACTCTTGGCTGTGTGGAAGATCAGAGGGATCTTGGGGTCCGAGTCCATAGGACAGTCAAAGACGCTACGCAGGTTCACTCTGTGGTTAAGAAGGCAAACGGTGCATTGGCCTTTATCAATCGTGAAATTGAATTTAAGAGCCCAGAGGTAATGTTGCAGCTATATATGACCCTGGTCAGACCCCACTTGGAGTACTGCGCTGAGTACTGGCTGCCCCACTACAGGAAGGATGTGGAAATAATAGAAAGGTTGCAGAGGAGGAGAGTATGCATTATGAAAAAAGCTTGAGGGCACTTACCTCTGACATCTCCTGTGTACCTATTACCCAGCACCTTAAACCTGTGCCCTCTTGTGGTAACCATTTCAGCACTGGGAAAAAGCCTCTGAGTATCCACATGATCAATGCCTCTCATCATCTTATACACCTTTATCAGGTCACCTCTCACCCTCCGTTGCGCCAAGGAGAAAAGGCCGAGTTCACTCAACCTATTCTCATAAGACATGCTCCCCAATCCAGGCAACATCCTTGTAAATCTCTTCTGCACCCTTTCTATGGTTTCCACATACTTCCTGTAGTGAAGCGACCAGAACTGAGCACAGTACTCCAAGTGGGGTCTGCCCTGGGTCCTATATAGCTGCAAAATTACCTCTCGGCTCTTAAACTCAATCCCACCGATGCTGAAGGCCAATACACTGTATGCCTTCTTCATTTTTTTTAATTTTCAATATTTTTTCCATAGCCATCCAGGAGTCTCTTAAAAGAACCCGTCGTTTCCCCCTCCACCACTACCGCCGGCAGCCCATTCCACACACTCACCACTCTCCGTGTAAAAAAACTTACCTCTGACGTATCCTCTGTACCTAGTTCCAAGAAAATTAAAACTGTGCCCTCTCATGTTAGCCATATCAGCCCTGGGGAGAAGCCTCTAACTATCCACACAATCAATGCCTCTCATTATCTTGTATACCTCCATCAAGTCACTTCTCATCCTCTGTTGCTTCAAGGAGAAAAGGCCGAGTTCACTCAACCTATTCTCATAAGGCATGCTCCCCAATCTAGGCCACATCCTTGTAGGTCTCCTCTGCACGCTTTCTATGGTTTCCACGTCCTTCCTGTAGTGAGGTGACCAGAACTGAGCACAGTTATACCTGACTGTCAGAACGCTGAACATCATAATAAAATAAAATGGTAGCAGTGGGGTTAGAACCCAACGTCCTGAAGCCCACCCACTACGGAGCAGTGGAATAATCCGACCTCCTTTCACAGAACAAAACCACATTGTCAGTTATCCCTCTAGTCCTGAGGTTGTTCACCTTTTTTAATGCCTTAGACTCCTTTGACAGCCCGGTCAAGCCCATGGACCCTTCTCAGAATAATGTGTTTAAATATACAATATATAATACATATAATTACAGAATTAAACTATTATATTTAAATACAGTTACCAAAATATTTAAAAAATGAATTAATGATATAGTAGTATATGTGTGCCTCTTTATTAATCCATTAAATACCAAAGCGATACATTAAAAATATAGACAGGTTAGATTTTATTCTTTAAAGCTTATCAGCGTGAAGGCTGTGATTGCTCAGCTTGAATAAGAACATTAAATTGTGAGATAGACTTTGATAAAACAACACGCATGTCATGTTGGATGTCTAGGACAAGAGGGTATAGCCTTAGGATAGAAGGGCGCCCTTTTAAAACAAAGATGTAGAGAAATTTCTTCAGCCAAAGGGTGGTGAATTTGACGAATTTGTTGCCTCAGGCAGCTGTGGAGGCCGGGTGTTTGGGTGTATTTAAGGCAGAGATTGATAGGTTCTTGATTGGACACGGCATCGAAGTTTACTGGAAAATGGCCGAGAACTGGGGTTGAGGAGGAGGAGAGAGAAAAACGAAACAGTAAAAAAGGATGGGTTAATTCTGCTCCTATGTCTTATGGTTGTATGGTCGTATAGACATGCCAAGCTCCGCGGACTGCTGATGAAATAGAGGCACTGTCGTGCTTTCTTCGCAATAATATTTTTATGATGGGTCCAGGACAGTCCTCTGAGATAATGACATCCAACAATTTATGGTTATTGACCCTCTCCAGCTCTGGTCCTCCGATGATTACTGGACAGGGACCTCTGGTTTCCCTCTACAATCAGTCACTTGGTCCTATCGACTTCGAGATTAATGGAGAACCACGAAGCTGAACGACTACTCGGCGCAGGGCTGCCCGATAGTTGGCCAACTACGTCACACGAGCGCCTGCAGACAGGAAGTCTGCGATCAATTTTGATCTGCTGACGGGTCTAATATCTATCGCAATATTGAACTGATGATCAGTGTGCCGTAAGCGATGTTTTGAGACATTTGTAACAACTGTATGGTGGTATGAAAATATCTGTGATTTCCGTCGTTGACCAACTCACATTTACTACTAATCCTACTGTGGTTTTTTGCCTGCATTCATAATTGAAGGAAATGCTAAATGTCGGTTAGTGGTTTTTGAAAACAAAGATGTAATCTTTCCTATTTATAGACAATAGACAATAGGTGCAGAAGTAGACCATTCGGCCCTTCGAGCCTGCACCGCCATTTTGAGATCATGGCTGATCAATTACTATCAATACCCGGTTCCTGCCTTGTCCCCATATCCCTTGATTCCCCTATCCATAAGATACCTATCTAGCTCCTTCTTGAAAGCATCCAGAGAATTGGCCTCCACTACCTTCCGAGGCAGTGCATTCCAGACCCCCACAACTCTCTGGGAGAAGAAGTTTTTCCTTAACTCTGTCCTAAATGACCTACCCCTTATTCTCAAACCATGCCCTCTGGTACTGGACTCTCTCAGCATCTGGAACATATTTCCTGCCTCTATCTTGTCCAATCCCTTAATAATCTTATATGTTTCAATCAGATCCCCTCTCAATCACCTTAATTCCAGCGTGTACAAGCCCAGTCTCTCTAACCTCTCTGCGTAAGACAGTCCAGACATCCCAGGAATTAACCTCGTGAATCTACGCTGCACTTCCTCGACAGCCAGGATGTCCTTCCTTAACCCTGGAGACCAAAACTGTACACAATACTCCAGGTGTGGTCTCACCAGGGCTCTGTACAAATGAAAGAGGATTTCCTTGCTCTTGTACTCAATTCCCTTTTCCGTTCATCTATCCATTGGCACCTGACAGCAAGTTAAAATAACCCTGCTCTAGAATCACATGTTCAAGAAACGGGTTTATTAAAACAGGAAACAGAACACAACGCCAATTGTTGGCACAGCCACGGTCGCCATTTTCTCCATGCAATATTTTGTCTTTACTGTTGGTAAATGGAAGGGGAACGAATGGAAATGTAAGAATGTGATCTGTGTTTGTTTAGCCTAGGAATATGTTTGATTGATGGCTTGCAAGGACTCGTGGCTGATGGGCCTGTTTCCGTCCTGTGTCAATACATGAAGAAGTTAAGCAGCAGAGAGGGCGGAAGAATTAGTAAGACAACGAGACTCGTACTGCGAAGCCAGGATTGCCGTGTTATTGCTTCGATCATCCGATTGTCAGGAAAATGTGGACATTTATAGGTATTAATATTGAAGTAGTAAAATGGATTCAGCAGTGGCTGGATGGAAGATGCCAGAGAGTAGTGGTGGATAACTGTTTGTCAGGTTGGAGGCCGGTGACTAGTGGTGCGCCTCAAGGATCTGTACTGGGTCCAATGTTGTTTGTCATATACATTAATGATTTGGATGATAGGGTGGTAAATTGGATTAGTAAGTATGCAGATAATACTAAGGTAGGAACCGTTGTGGATAATGAAGTAGGTTTTCAAAGCTTGCAGAGCAATTTAGGCCTGTTAGAAGAGTAGGCAGAAGGAGTTTAATGCTGATAAGTGTGAGGTGCTACATTTTGGTAGGAATAATCCAAATAGGACATGCATGGTAAATGGTAGGGCGTTGAAGAATGCAATAGAACAGAGTGATCGAGGAATAATTGTGCATAGTTCCCTGAGGTGAAATCTCATGTGGATAGGTTGGTGAAGAAAGCTTTTGGTATGCAGGGCTTTATAAATCAGAGCATTGAGTATAGGTGTTGGGATGTAATTTCAAAACTGTACAAGGCATTGGTGAGGCCAGATTTGGAGTATTGTGTACAGTTCTGGTCACCGAAGTATAGGAAACATGTCAACAAAATATAAAGTGTACAGAGGAGATTTACTAGAATGCCACCTGGGTTTCAGCACCTAAGTTACAGAGAAAGGCTCAACAAGTTAGATTTTTATTCTTTGGAGCGTAGAAGGTTAAGGGGGGACCTGATAGAGGTATTTAAAATTATGAGGGAGAGAGACAGAGTTGACGTGCATAAGCTTTTTCCATTGAGAGTAGGGGAGATTCAAACAAGAGGACATGAGTTGAGTGTTAGGGGGCAAAGGTTTAGGGGTAACACGAGGGGGAACTTCTTTACACAGAGAGTGGTAGCTATGTGGAACGAGCTTCCAGTAGAAGAGGTAGGGACAGGTTCGATATTGACATTTAAAAAAAACGTAGATAGGTATATGGACAGGAAAGAAATGGAGGGTTATGGGCTGAGCGCAGGTCGGTGTGACTAGGTGAGGGTAAGCGTTCGGCACGGACTAGAAGGGCCGAGATGGCCTGTTTCCGTGCTGTAATTGCTATATGGTTACATGGTTATAACAGAGAGAGAGAGATACAGACAGACTGACAGCCAGACAGACAGATAATTAGACAGGCAGGCAGTCAGCGACGGAGAAAGGAAGAGTTTTTGTAATGCATAGCTGTGAATGATACGGCAGAATTGCTTCTTTCTGGTTCAGGAACTGAAGATTACTCATCCGAAGTTACTACATTCGATATGCAGATCGGACGGATGAATGATGCAACTTTGGAACTGAACAATTATCTTCATTTACGGAGAGATTGGGCTAGAATATAAATTAAAATGAAGGTTACCTAATAATCACTGTACATATTTTCATCACACTAAATCCGACATGGTGGCCTGTCGATACATGCACTGTTATAATTCCCACATAACGCTGAAACAATCGTGCAGAGCAGAGGGAAATACTTGTGGATAAATTAGAAATCAAAGTTAGAACTTGCACACTGGAGAGAGGTTCACATGTTAAAGAGTGACAGCGGTGTGCACAGGGGCATTTGCCATAGGAGCCGACCCTAGAGTAGGAGAAGCTTGGATAGCACAGAGTGTGCAGTTTCAGGACCATGAACAGTACTGATTGTGCTGTTGCAGGACAATGGATAGTACAGTGCGTTCAGCTTCTGGACCATGGATAGCACCGAGTGTGATGTTTCAGGACCATGGAGAGTACAGAGTTTGCAGCTTCAGCACTATTTTTGAGAACTTCCGGGACAGGGGACAATTCTGGTGACAGCTTGATTTCTGTCGAGTATCACGATATTCTTCCACTTTCCAAAAAAAAATATAGGCTGGTTTAAAAACTGGCCATTACAAAGTTGTCCATAGTGTATAAATGAGTGGTAGATCTGTACGAGTGGCGTACAGTGATTGGAGTGTTGAACGTGTTTGTTATAAAGTCTCTCATTAACTTGATGGGTTGCTGAAGTCTGAACCTCAAGGTGAAGTTTGACTTCCCGACCTACTGTATGTATGATTGTGTTAACTTTGTCGTCTAACAGTGATCATTCCGATCGAAATCATACTTTGAATCTCTGTTCCCTCTATGCTGCGCGAGGGCGTGGTCGCTCGGTAAATACTCCCCCTTACATTGCCTTTGCCACCACGTAGCTGGAAGTGCCACGAAGTTTTCAGGCCGTGACACAAGTTGCTGCTTAGTGGAATGGTTGGTCTGAACATCTGTAAAAGTAAATAGACAGAACTTTGCGCAGGAAAGTTCTTTTGGATTGATTACAACTTCATTATCCCTTCTCTTCCAATTTATCCGATGCGGTGTAATAAATACAGCTGTGAGAGTCGGAGGGATGCATTGTTTTGCGATGGAGTATAGATTAACCACATATTGGATCGATGTCTGTACAATGGATGGGTTCTCATGGTCTGGGTTGCAGTATTATTTCAGCGTAATCGTCTGGCTGAGGAACGGTAACGTTTTATATGAACATAAGAAATGGGAGCAGGAGTTGGTCATCTGGTCCGGCGAGCCTGCACAACCATTCAATAAGATCATGGCTGGAAGCCTAGGAATCATCCTGGTGAACCTCCTCTGCACCGCGTCGAAAGCTAGAGTATCCTTCCTCAAGTAAGGAGACCAGAACTGCACACAGTACTCCAGGTGTGGCCTCTCCAGTACCCTGTATGGTTGCTGCTTAACCACCCTGCTCTTAAATTCAATCCCTCTACGTTCTATAAAACAGGCGAATATATTCCACATTCCATTTGCCTGTTTAAACAGCTACATCGCCACGCATTACAGTGGATGCCTTGATTTACCGCACGGTATTCACTGATTTTTTAAATTATTATTTTAACGATGTAAACCACTTAGAGGTTCACATACTTAAAAGTTTCTTCCGGGTCTCCGCTGGTCTTTTGTATTATTGTGCCGCTCTAAGCTCAATTTTATTTAGAGTTTATATCGAAGGTTGATATTGCCGTAAATTATCGTCATTTGTTGCCAACTTTACATTGGAACTTTCTTAACCGTGCAATTTCTGTAGAATTGTCGACATCTATTAAATCTTTCAAGCTATGGCCAACACCGGCATTTCGAGTTTGAGATCAAATTACGTTTTTAATGTCTCAGTTTCAGAGGGTCAATCGCCACGTTCGGTTTTACTGCAATGCGAGGGGATCGCAGCAAATACTGTTGACTATCGGCGGCAACTGAACAAAGGTCGACAGTGGAATAATACGGGATCTGTTGATTAACACCAGCCTGCTTTAATGAAGAGCCTCGTGTTTGATTGAAAGTGACTTAGCCAATTTCATTAATTGACTTATTAAGAATTGTCGGTACTCTGGGGCGTTCATCGTTATTTTGATGCTAAATATATCCAAAGAGTTTCGAAATTTACTGACGCGCGATTTAATTAAAACAATTATGAATCGGAATGACGTTGTAACCTTACTGTCCCTGTGGAGATGTGGGGGACGGGGTTTATATTGAAGGCAGCCACAGAAAATATCTCAGTGTGGTTGTCTCTGAATCAACGGATCCGATCCTTCACACTGAAAATGCTGGAGACGTTCTACAGTGTCAGGAAAATATATTATATCATCATTGCAGTCATTGGTATCCCAGGTAAGCAATGATAATTTACTTTAGTTAATTTTGTAACTTTACACCCGAGATTGTCTCACGGTTTAATCTACAGTTTGCCTGCTGAGGCAATGGTTTTGCTTGAACCAAGAGTGGGACAGTGGTGTCGTTTCCACGATCCAACATCCTCAATGTATGGCACTAGTAATGATAATTATACTAGTTCTAATGGTAATAGTAATAAATAATAACAATAGCAGGAAAAATACTACTACTATTACTAATAATAATAATAATAGAAAGGCTCTTGGCTTTTCTGGGCGTTGAAAGTTAATTATTGAAAGGTCAGCCTCTATAATCACAGAGATATCTGGCGAAGTATTTGACAAGTAGCCCGGATACTGTGTGAAAATAAATGACATAATTTGCAGATAAAGTGTGTATTGTTGAGTTTCTGTCCACTATGTTGAAGGACACAAGCAAATGCTTTAAAACAGTTGCGTCGTGAGAAAGATCCTGGTAATTCCTCTGTTATTTGCCATTTTGTGATGTTTTTTATTTCTTCTTCCACTGCAGCTGTGGTTTAAATAAGTTTACTTATTATTACTCTTAATAAAACCTATGTTTCCATGTCACCATTTTGCAAATAGTGTTCGACCTGATGATCACGTTCACCATTTGTATTTTATATCACAGTTCCAGAAAACTTACTGCATCCAATTTGCCAAAACCGAACTGCCTGCTTGTTTGCACAGAATGTTTACGTAAAATGGAAACTTTAGTTCGGATTGTAAACGAAATGCACACACATGCCTGCACTTTGTCTCGCTTACACACGAGAATTTAGATGTTTAGAAGGGAGACTGATTGACAGTATTACTTGCTAAACTTCCTAACAGAGTATACTCGGAACACTGAAATTATTGCTCACATTTCACCGGTTTTATTTCCCTTCACTTTCCGCAGTGAATCTAGTTGCGATTGGGATTCTGTCCCGGGGAAAGTGCGGCCTCTCCACCTGCACCACCTGCACCACGCGCTACCTGGTGGCCATGGCAACGGGAGACCTAATGGCTGTTACCACTGCAGTCATACTGAGGCGGGTCAGTTTTTATTTCCCAGGAACCTTCTTGGATATCTACCCAGTGTGTAGCATTATCTTTGTACTGCAGTGTGCATCCAGAGACTGTTCCGTCTGGCTCACCGTCACCTTCACCTTCGATCGGTTTGTCGCCATTTGTTGTCAGAAGCTGAAAACAAAATATTGCACCGGGAAAACTTCTGTTTTCGTTCTGATGACGACCTGCGCACTGATCATTTTTAAAAACGCTCCTTTCTATTTTATATATAAGCCAGGGACACTGATTAATAACGTTTTTTGGTTCTGCAAGTTAAGGGCAAGTTATTACACTGAGCATGGGTGGGTGTCTTTTAATACTTTGGACAGGATTTTAACTCCTTTGATTCCCTTTGCTTTAATCCTGCTTCTCAACTTTCTGACAGTCAGACACATCCTATTGGCCAGTCGAGTGCGCAAGGCATTAAGGGGTCAGAGCAAGGGAGACAATCGGAGTGACCCGGAGATGGAGAGCAGGAGGAGGTCGGTGATCTTACTCTTCTCCATATCCGGCAGCTTCATTCTACTGTGGTCACCCACTGTTGTAAACTTCCTATATTATCACATTTCCCGAACAAATCCCAGCAATTACACTGATTCCCAATATATCCTTCAGCAGGTCGGGTACATGCTGCAGAATTTATGTTGTTGTACAAACACATTTATTTATGGGGTGACTCAGGCCAAGTTCAGAGAACAGTTCATAAGCGCTGTGAAATACCCCGTGACGTCACTGCTGCTATTAATTAACAATCTCAAGGACTGACCCCGGCCACGGCTACTTTCAATATCTCCAGTTCAAAAATACTTAACACTTGAAAAAGTTAAAGATGGAAACAAGCAAATGTATCGACAGGTGGGAGTTTGTCTTAGAAAGTGACATTAGACTAATGGAAAAACGCGAGTTTTATCCAAATATTCAAGATTCAAGATTCATGACGGTTTGTTGTCATTCTTCAGTTCACGTGTGTAAAGGAGAACAAAATGAATGTTACTCCGGATTCAAAGCAGTAAAACAAAAAATAGAATAAGCATAAAGAAATCATCAAAAAAAAAAGTCAACCAATAAAACCAATCCCATAATCCCGTTTACAAGTAACTGTTTTATACACAGTCTGATAGAATTACATACAGTGATACCAGGCGATATGTATGAAGAGTTGTGCGGGGGGGGGGGGGAGTGTTCGGGGGGGGCAAATCGGTGCAGGTGTTGAGCAGCCTGACGGTTTGGGAGAAATAACGTTTTTCAGTCTAGTGGATATTGTGTCGCCTCCCCCCTGATGGAAGTGTGGGCAGTTCAGGGTATCAGAGTCTGAGCCTGTCATCCTTGGAATAGCCAAACACACACATGGTCGATGTATGCAAGATAATGATCAGCACATGAAAGATAGATAGGAGGAAATTTACCGCCATGTCAGAGCAGTCTACAATGAAGAAACTTACATTTCAGTTCGGGGATATATCCTCAGGAAAGTAAAAGGTGTTTTCATTTGGGAATGCACTGCCTGAGAAGGATGGGTTCAGAGTCTTTCCCAACATGTATGAAGCCGTTTAGTGAGAGAATTGGAAAGCCAAGGTAGATAAGGATAATGGTCTGGAAAATGGGGTTGGTATGGATAGAAACGATGGAAATAATTGATCAAAGAGACTGCTTCTGAGTTGTATGTAGCCCGATTCCTCGATGGCCTCGACTCAAACTCCCACACCCTGTGTAAATAAATGATACAGTGAAATGCTCCTATCGATCCCCACTGCCCAGTTTTTCTCTGATCCTCAGCACGAACCTGAGATAGGAAATGTATGAAGACTGACAGTAATTCAATCGTTGTGACCCATTGCATCCCAACGTCAACCCCGGTACACAGCTGGGTGAACTGGGAATTAGTTTTCATTCTTTTTGGTAAATCAGATGGGTTCCTGGATCCATTCTCTCACCTCACTAACTTGGTCCCCGGGACGCAAACCTTCCGCAGCCATTCGTCCTTTTCCTTGGCCGGGGATTTCCATATACTCCTTGTCCGTGTTACTCGCACAACGCACTTTATCCATTTGCAATCACTGACAATGATTACGACCATGAGCAGTGAATCCTCGGAGAGTTTTCAGTCATTGATGTCAACCAATGGTCAGTAGTAGAAGCGGGTATCTGTGGATACCTTTGGGGAGCATGAAAAAATGGATTATCAGGACGGATAAAGAGAACGGTAAGGTTAATATAACTGCGCAGCCATGGATGTGGGATTATTAGTGCTAACTAACAAGTGAATCGACTTGCATGTTGCAAAGGAAATAATATCGACAACTTTCGATAAATTTAATTGCGAATTCGACAATTTGCAATTCTGCAACACAGCTTTCTTCCAGTTTAAATGTGCGTGATTGAAAATAAAATGCAGGACGGGACGGGTTGGCGGAGAGGGTGCGTGGGTGGAGGACAGCACGTTCCCAGAGGAAACATGTCCCGGGTCAGGACTGCGATATGAAATGAACTGTTCTGTGTTGCGATCTCCGTGTGTTTCACTTCCTCAGCTGCGACGTGACGACCTTGTGAACGGGGAGTGCAGAATAACAAGTTGCAAGGAAGTCTTTGACTAGAGAGGAAATGCTGCTGAGAGCAGAGGCGTAGTACGATCCAGAAGTCTGCAGAAAGGAATGGATACGGCCCCGTCCGTCACGGGTAAAGCCCACCCCACCAATGAGAAAATCTACCCGGAGCGCGGTCACAGTAAACCAGCGTCCATCATCGGGGATTCCCACCACACAGATCATGCTCTTTTGTGCCGTGTGGAAGAAGGTACAGGAGAGTCAGGACCCCACACCACCAGGTTCATGAACAGATACTACCCCTCAGCCACCAGCCCCTTGGTCCAAAGGGCCTAACTTCACAACTTCACTTGCCCCAAAACTGAAATGTCCCCACAGCCTATGGACTCACCTCCAAAAACTCTTCATCTGATGTTCTAGATATGTATGGCTTATTAAATAGTTGTTATTATTTCAAACGCTTCTCTTTCATTTCCCGCACATCTGCCCACCACCCCACTCGGGATAGGGTTCCCCTTCTCCTCACCTACCACCCCACCAGCCTCCGGATCCAACGTATAATTCTCCGTAACTTACGCCTCCTCCAATGGGATCCCACTACCAAGCACATCTTTCCCTCCCCCGCTCTTTCTGCTTTCCGCAGGGATCGCTCCCTACGCAACTTCCTTGTCCATTTATTCCCCCCCCCACCCCTTCCCACCGATCTCCCTCCAGGCACTTATCCTTGCAAGCGGAACAAGTGCTACCCCTGCCCTTACACTTCCTCCCTCACCACCATTCAGGGCCCCAGACATTCCTTCCAGGTGAGGCGACATTTCACCTTTGAGTCGGCTGGTGTGGTATACTGCGTCCGGTGCTCCCGGTGTGGCCTTTTATATATTGGTGAGATCCAAAGCAGACTGGGAGACCATTTCGCTGAACATGTATGCTCTGCCCGCCAGAAAAAGCAGGATCTCCCAGTGGCCACACATTTTAATTCCACGTCCCATTCCCATTCTGGTATGTCTATCCATGGCCTCCTCTACTGTCAAGATGAATCCACACTCAGGTTGGAGGAACAACACCTTATATACCGGCTGGGTAGCCTCCAACCTGATGGCATGAACATTGACTTCTCTAACTTCCGTTAATATCCCTCCTCCCCTTCTTACCCCATCCTTGTTATAATTAGATTTTTTCTCTGTCTCTGCCCATCACTCTTCCTGTTCTTCATCTCCCTCTGGTGCTCCCCTCCACCTTTCTTTCTCCCTAGGCCTCCCATCCCATAATCCTTTCCCTTCTCCAGCTCTGTATCCCTTTTGCCAATCACCTTTCCGGCTCTCGGCTCCACCCCACCCCTCCGGTCTTTTCCTATCATTTTGCATTTCCCCTCGCCCTCCTACTTTCAAATCTCTTACTATCTTTCCTTTCAGTTAGTCCTGACGAAGGGTCTCAGCTCGAAACGTCGACAGCGCTTCTCCCTATAGATGCTGCCTGGCCTGCTGTGTTCCACCAGCATTTTGTGTGTGTTGTTATTATTTGTTTATTTTTGTATTTGCACAATTTATTGTCGTTTGCACATTGGATGAACGCCCGAAGTTGGTGCGATCTTTCACTGATTCTATTATTGTCATGATTTTTTTGTGGGCAGCACTACAGTGCAATACATAAGACAACTACAGTGCTTTGCAATATCTTAGGCACCCTCGAGATATATATATATATTGCTTACGTCTTTTGCTCCATATCATCACAGCAATGAGCTGATATCGTTCATATAGAACAGATCTCAGTTTCAATTGAGATGGGATGGTCTGATTTCACCGTTTCGTCAGGTCGAGTATATTTATTTTTACTCGACCTGAAGAAAAATTTAAAAACCTATATCACAATGAAAATTTTCTTGTGAAGAACGCTGCGAGGGTATGCGGCTGGTGTAACACTGAAGAGCCACCTTGTATGTTTGCTGCTCTTATCCTGTTTCTCTGTTTTGTATTCTATTCTCTCTGCTTGTACCCTTTTAATTTTTAATGTTCTGCATTTCTCCAGCCCAAATTTCATGTTTATATCTTTCGAAATTGGTTATACTATTTGAATGTATTCATAGCTTAACTGATGAAGTAGCAGATAATTTCAAATCACCCACGTGGAGAATCTGTGTTAACGTAGAGCTCATTTCATTATTTCTGATTTGATACCTGTCACGTACCCCGTGACCGGATTACGGAACCAGCAGAAATGGAGAATACATTGGAGTCTGGTATTACTGTAACTAATAGTATTTATTAGTGAACTAAGTAATACAGTTCTATAAAATACAAATTTATGAAACAGGTTAGCAATGATATATCCAGAAGTGTGGAAATAGAAATCAAAACCAAGCTCTTTCAAAGTCCAGGGGTGAATGAATAGTCTTACGAGGTTGCAGAGTTCACTTCAGTTCAGTTTAGTTTAGGTCGAGGTAGTTGCTGGTGTACCGTTGCGGGGAGGGAGGGGGAGAGAGAGAGAGGAGAGAGAGAGAGAGAGAGAGAGAGAGAGAGAGAGAGAGAGAGAGAGAGAGAGAGAGAGAGAGAGAGAGAGAGAGAGAGAGAGAGAGAGATGAGAGAGAGAGGAGAGAGAGAGAGAGAGAGAGAGAGAGAGAGAGAGAGAGGGCTGATGCAGTTGCCGTCGATCTTCCCGTTGTCTTCCTGTCCTGCTAAGGTCACCAACTGTGACCCCGTACCTGACAAGTCCGTTCTTCAGTGGTAGACCTGTCATCCAGGCGAGGGTGGACACACAACCTCCCACCGGTCGCACCTTCACACACTGTGAGCCTCTGATCGTTTTCCCCGAATCGATCCTCCAAACCTACACGTGGGTACACAACGCTCTTTCAGTGTCCCGTGGTGTGTCTCCATGGTGTGTCTCCCTGTGTCTTTGCAGACCTGCTTTTTATCTCCCTTGCGGGGTACCGGCCGTCCATCAGGCCGTCCATCACCTGGTCCCGCCTATCTGTCTCAATAAGAATCCACACAAGCAGGCAAAGAAAGTGTCCTTGGAGCAAAGATAAACAATTATCCAAAGCCAAAATATTAAATCATGTCTCCCTCTCTCATCTGCCGCAAGATGACTTCCTCTTCTTCTCTCTCTCATTATCAGAGCATAGTTCACGGGGGGGGGGGGGGGTCAACTCTGGACCTCATCTCAGCATGGTTTACTCATCACATACCCAATTTGTATCAAATTCAGTAGAGGGCGAGTTTAAAGCCAAACAGAACCATAGTGGACCTGAAGAGTCGCCTTGTAAAATGCTTCTGTTTATTATGGTAACGGCGGTTGCTCTGTGTTTGGTCGCTAAAAGATAGGATGATCCGAGTACGTCACTGCTACATCAGATATTACAGGAATTTCACAGGTATTGGGTGGGTGTGGTGAACTTTCATTTCTGACCGTTAACCATCAGGCCCCTGAACCAGGAGGATAGCTTCACTCTTCTCAACATTGAAGTGACCAATGAACACAACCTATGGACTCACTTTGAAGAACTCGTCAACTCAGTATTACTTATTTACTTCGTATTTGTTTACGTTGTCTTCCGTTGCTCATTAGTTGCTTGTCAGCATTTGTCTGCAGTTTCCTTTAATTCTACTGTATTCTCTTCCTTCTACTGTGAATGCCTGCAAGATATTGAAATTCAGGGTAGTATATGGTGACATGCATGTACTTTGAAATAAGAAATTTACTTTGGACTTTGAATTCTGCTGGCTGGTGGATGAGTTGGCACGAGAACAGATTTGTCAGGTTTGATCCGATTCATCCCTGGTCGACTTGGAGGCAGAGAGTGTCCGATTTGTCAGCCAAAGAAATTGCCGCATCCCTCTCACTTCCGCATCATTTACAGATGACACTCAATCATTGTGTAGTTTCGTCTGGGGCGCAATACTGGCTCAAAGCAAAAGCACCCCTTATTAACAATTCGAGGAATTATTTTTGCGGGTTATTTTACAGCGTTTAAAAATTACTCTCTGAACTTCACTGAGACACTCGGAAGTAAGCGGGTTCGAACACATACTCGATTCTGTATCGTGTATCCGAGATGGCGTAAGATATACCAAGATCGGTTATAATTACTGGGAGTTGATCCTGCAGTATTATGATATAAGCAATTCATAACGGAGGTTAGACACGGGGGAATGAAGCTGACGGATATGGTGAAGAACAAAATCACAGAGCTCCCTTCGTTCTCAGCCTCTGAGTCAGTCTGATTCATTCCCTCACCCTCAATCGTCAGGGTCACATTCAGATTTATTTTGATCAGATGTACATCGAAACATACAGTGAAATGCGTCGTTTGCGTCAATAACAACATGGCCTAAGGATGTGCTGGCGGCATCTTGTGAGTTTCACCACACATTCTGACGTCAACATTGCGCGTCCACATCGCTCCATAAAACAACACAAGCAACAGCAACAGAGAAACAGAAAAAATATTGGAAACACCGAAATAAGCCCCTTCCTTAACTTCGATCCAGACACACACACACACACACACACACACACACACACACACACACACACACACACACACACACACACACACACACACACACACACACACACACACACACACACACACACACACACACACACAGTCTTACAACCACAGGACGGACAGCCTTCACGTCTCCAGTCTAACTTAGACCCGCGAATTTACAGTCATTGGTCCTCCGACTTCCCATGACTCACTGACTCGCAGACCCAGGGCTTCAGCCTCAGCGACATACGCACACGACTGGTAAATAAAATATACCGGACTTTCCGAATGCAGAACTTCATGATAAAAGAAAACGGTAACAGAGGCGTTACAACCCAATACCCTGTTTCACCCAACATGGAGCAGTGGAATAAGCCGACCTTCTTTCATCGAACCACATTGTCAATTCTCCCTCTGGTCCTGAGGTTTCCCACCTTTTTTATGCCTTGGACCCCTTTGGCAGATCGGCGAAGCTTATGGACACTTCTCAGAATTATATATTAAGATAAATAAATTAAAATATACATAATTACGGAATTAGTTAATTATATTGAAATGCAGTTATCAAAATATTTTTTTAAAAATGGATTAATTATATAGTAATATATGTGTACCTATTTATAATCGTAGTTAAAATATAGGCAGGTTAAAATTAAACTTCAGTTTTAAAGACTTATCAGTGTGAAGACTGTGGTTGCTCAGCTTGTATTAGAACATTAAATTGTGAGGTGGTCTTTGATAAAACAACACGCATGTCGTGTTGGACGTCTTTACGTCATAACGCAGACTGTGTACAATAAGGAAGTGCGGAGAGGGAAATAAGAAACAGAAAGAGTCTCTGCTACTCACAGAACTTGCAACACAGGGCATGACCTGTATCACTTCACAATTTGTCAGAAAAAATATGATGTTACTTTACGTAACACACTTCAACGGTTATCCCAACCGTCAGACCGTGTCTGAAACTGTCTGGTCAACACTCATAGCCCGTACGCCTCTCTGTATGACAAAAGGCAGCGCGGTATTATATAGAGATTTAAGAATTCTGATTTGAACTTACCAGTTTTGTAAAATTTTAACGCACAATAAAAACGAAACATCTCCTTCTCTGTATTGATCGAGCCGCAACTGCAGATAAGTTCAAAGCTCAAAAAGTTCAAAGTAAAATATATTATCAGAATGCATACATATAATCACATGCAAATCTGAGATTCTTGTCCCTGCGGGCATACTTTGCAAATCTATAAATCAGCAACTGTAAATTGTAGACATCAGGCACTGTAAGCTGCTAACTGTAAGCAAAAAGTCCAAATGCAGATATAAATAAATAGCAATCAATAACGAGCATGAAATAACAATATAACAGTTTCAATCGACAATAGACAATAGTTGCAGAAGTAGACCATTCGGCCCTTCGAGCCTGCATCACCATTCTGAGATCATGGCTGATCATCTACTATCAATACCCGGTTCCTGCCTTGTCCCCATATCCCTTGATTCCCCTATCCATAAGATACCTATCTAGCTCCTTCTTGAAAGCATCCAGAGAATTCGCCTCCACTGCCATCTGAGGCAGTGCATTCCACACTCCCACAACTCTCTAGGAGAAGAAGTTTTCCTTAACTCTCTCCTAAATGACCTACCCCTTATTCTTAAACCATGCCCTCTGGTACTGGACTCTCCCAGCATCTGGAACATATTTCCTGCCTCTATCTTGTCCAATCCCTTAATAATCTTATATATTGCAATCAGATCCTCTCTCAATCTCCTTAATTCCAGTATGTACAAGCCAGTCTCTCCAACCTCTCTGCATAAGACAGTCCAGACATCCCAGGAATTAACCTTATGAATCTACGCTGCACTTCCTCTACAGCCAGGATGTCCTTCCTTAACCCTGCAGACCAAAACTGTACACAATACTCTAGGTGTGGTCTGTACAAATGCAAAAGGATTTCCTTGCTCCTGTACTCAATTCCCTTGGTAATAAAGGCAAACATTCTATTAGCCTTCTTCATTGCCTGCTGCACTTGCTCATTCACCTTCAGTGACTGATGAACAAGGACTCCTAGATCTCTTTGTACTTCTCCCTTACCTAACTCTACACCGTTCAGATAATAATCTGCCTTCCTGTTCTTACTCCGAAATTGGATAACCTCACACTTATTCACATTAAACGTCATCTGCCAAGTATCTGCCCTCTCACCCAGCCTATCCAAGTCACCCTGAATTCTCCTAACATCCTCATCACATGTCGCACTGCCACCCAGCTTAGTATCATCAGCAAACTTGCTGATGTTATTCTCAATGCCTTCATCTAAATTGTTGATGTAAATCGTAAACAGCTGTGGTCCCAATACCGAGCCCTGTGGCACCCCACCAGTCACCAGCTGCCATTTCGAGGAACACCCATTCACCGCTACCCTTTGCTTTCTATCTGCCAACCAGTTTTCTATCCATGTCAATATCTTCCCCCCAATGCCATGAGCTCTGATTTTACCCACCAATCTCCTATGTGGGACCTTATCAAATGCCTTCTGAAAATCGAGGTACACTACATCCACTGGATCTCCCTTGTCTAACTTCCTGGTTACATCCTCGAGAAACTCCAATAGATTAGTGAAGCATGATTTGCCCTTGGGAAATCCATGCTGGCTCGGCCCAATCCTATCACTGCTATCCAGATATGCCACTATTTCATCTTTAATAAAGGACTCTAGCATCTTCCCCACTACTGATTTTAGGTTGGCAGGACGATAGTTCTGTTTTCTCCCTCCCTCCTTTCTTAAAGGTGGGATAACATTAGCCATTCTCCAATCCTCAGGAACTGATCCTGAATCTAAGGAACATTGGAAAATGATTACCAATGCATCCACAATTTCCGGAGCCACCTACTTTAGTACCCTAGGATGCAGACCATCTGGACCTGGGGATTTGTTTGCCTTCGGTCCCATCAGTCTACTCATCACCGTTTCCTTCCGAATGTCAGTCTGTTTCATTTCCTCTCTTACCCTATGTCCTTGGCCCATCCATACATCTGGGAGATTGTTTGTGTCTTCCCTAGTGAAGAGAGATCTAAAGTACTTATTAAATTCTCTGCCATTTCTCTGTTTCCCATAACAATTTCACCCAATTCATTCTTCAAGGGCGCAACATTGTTCTTAACTATCTTCTTTCTCTTCATATACCTAAAAAAGCTTTTGCTATCCTCCTTTATATTCGTGACTAGCTTGCGTTCGTACCTCATTTTTTCTCCCCGTATTGCCTTTTTAGTTAAGTTCTGTTGTTCCTTAAAAATTTCCCAATCATCTGTCTCCCCACTCACCTTACCTCTATCATACTTCTGTTTTTTTTAATGCTATGCAATCTCTGACTTCCTTTGTCAACCACTGTGGCCCCTTTACCCCCCTTTGAATCCTTCCTTCTCCGGGGGATGAACTGATTTTGCACCTTGTGCATTATTCCCAAGAATACCTGCCATTGCTGTTCCACTGTCTTTTATGCTAGGATATCCGTCCATTTAACTTTGGCCAGCTCCTCCCTCATGGCTCCATAGTCTCCTTTGTTCAACTGCAACACTGGCACCTCCGACCTCCCCTTATCCTTCTCAAATTGCAGATAAAAACTTATCATATTATGGTCACTGCCTCCTAATGGCTCCTTTACTTCAAGATCGCTTATCAAATCCTGTTCATTATATAACACTAAATCCAGAATAGCCTTTTCCCTGGTCGGCTCTCGTACAAGCTGTTCCAAGAATGCATCCCGTAGGCATTCTACAAACTCCCTATCCTGGGGTCCAGGATATTTCAAAGAAATGCTAAATTTCACTGGGAGGTTGGTGAAAATTAAGATTTTTTTTTTCCTGTCTACGTTCACCTTTCCACTGATCCCCGACAGTAGGTTAGAAACCATGTTCTAGGCTCACAGGTTAAACAGAAGGGAAGTATTTTTTTAATAAACAAAGCACAACACTGATTGTTGACAAAACCACAATCGGCATTTTCTCCGTGCAATGTTTCATCTTTATTTCTGGGAAATGGAAGGGGAATGAGTGGAAAAGTAAAAGTGTGATCTGTGTTTGATGGACCTGGCTGCCTGATGGGCCTGTTTCCATCCTGTATCAGTGTACATAGAAATTAAGCAGCAAGGTGGGTGGAAGAATCGGTAAGGTAACGAGGTATCTCTCGTACTGTGAAAACCAGGAATGCTGTGTTATTGCTTCGACCACCTGATTATCAGGTAAATGCGGATATTACGGAGACATTACAGACAGACAGACAGGTAGACAGAAAGATAGACAGATAACTAGACAGGCAGGCGGACAGCGACGTACAAACAAAGGGTTATGCAGAGCTTGTGAAATGCAGAGCTGTGAATAATATGGCAGAGTAGGTATTTTTTTGATTCGAGGACTGAAGATGAATTATCCGAAGTTCCTAAATCGGCATGGATATCGGGCGGAGGAATTATGCTACCTTGGAATTGAGCAATTATTCTTCAGCAATGGACAGGCTGGGCTCGGACAGAAATTAAATTGACAGATCGTAGTCCTTGTCGATATTTTAACCACACTTATCCAAAAGTTGAACTGTCAACACATGCACTGTTATAATATTCTCTCATAACGCAGAAAAAGATCGCGCAGGGCAGAGTGAGATGCTTGAGGCTTAATTAGAATTCCGAGATAGAACTTGAAAACTGGAATGAGGATCGCATGTTAAAGAGTGACAGTGCTGTACACAGGGGTATTTACCATAGCGGCCGACCCGAGATTTAAAGAGGAAAGAATACGGCAGTGAGCAAATTCAGGACCATGGACAGAGCAGAATGTGCAGCTTCAGAACCATGAATAGTGCAGTGTACAACGTCAGGACCATTAATATTGCAGCGTGTACAGCTTCAGGGGTATTTTAGAGAGAATTCGTACCTTCCACTTTCCAAAAGGTTATGCGTTGGTGGACAAACTGGCCGCTATAAAGTTGCCAGTAGTGCATAATTGAGTGATAGAGCTGTTCGAGTGGAGGGCGCCTGATTTCCGTGTGGAGCATGTTTAGTATGAAGTCTAGTTTAGTATGTTTAGTATGTCATTAATTTGATGGGCAGAATTATTTAAAATAATGTACTGACTGAGGACAACACCGTTTTAAATATCTACAACACCATGCATTAAAATGGTTGATGTGATTTACGGCTCCGGTGTTAATAGAAGTGTTTCATCACTTTAACTCAGTAAACCATTTAGAAGTTCACATTCTTAGAAGTGTCCATCGGAACTAACTTGACGTTTTGTGTTATTGTGCGGTTTTAAAATAAATTTTATTTGAAGTTTATATCGAAAGTTTGATACTGGAATAAATTATTGATAAGTTTTTTTATCAATTGAAAGCGTGTAAGCATGTAATATCGGTAAAATTGACGACATCTATTAATCTTTCAAGCTATGGCCAATATAGGTGTTTCATGTTCGAGATTAAATTGCGTTTTTAATTGGACTTATCTCAGTTAAAGAGGGTGAATCGTCACATTCGGTATTAATAGAATGAGAGGTGACTGTAGCAAATAGTATTGACTAATGGCTGCAACTTAGCAAAGGGTCACCGTGAAATAATACGGGATCTGTTGATTCATACCAGCTTGCTTTAATAAAGAGCCTCGTCTTTGTTTGGAAGAAATTCGCCTTTCCATTGATTAACTTGTTTAGAATTGTCAGTACTCTGGGGCATTCATAAGTAAGTACATCCAAATAGTTTCGAACTTTACTGACGCGCAATTTAATGAAAATAATTATGAATCGGAATGGTGTTGTAACCTCACTGTCCCTGTGGAGATGTGGAGGGGTTTATACTAAAGACAGCCGGAACAAACATCTCAGTGTGGTTGCTTGTAATTAAGCGGAACAGATCCATCACACGGAAAATGCTGGAGACGTTCAATGGTATCAGGAAAATATATTATATCATAATTGCAATTGCTGGTGTCCCTGGTAAGCAACTATAATTTTGTTCTATTATTTATGTAACTTTACACTCGAGATTGTTTCCCAGTTTGATCTATAGTTGAAAATGTTTGCCTGCTGATGGGAACCAAGAGTGGAACAGTGGTATCGTTTCCACGATCCAACATCCTCAATGTATGGCACCAGTAATGATGATTTTACTCGTTTTAATGGTAATAGTAATAACTAATGATGATGATGATGATGATGATGATGATGATGATGATGATGATGATGATGATGATAATAATAATAATAATAATAATAATAATAATAATAATAATAATAATAATAATAATAACATACCGACTATTTCTCTTTCCGAGCGTTTAACTTTTATTGTAAGGTCAGCTTGTACAACCACAGAGAGACATCCGGCGAAGAAGCTGAGAAGTAGCCCGGTTACTGCCTGATAATAAATAGCATAATTCACAGATAAAGTTGGTGTTGTTGAATTGCTGCCCACTGTATTGCAGGGTAGAAACAAATGCTTGAAAATCGTTGCTTTATGAGAATGATTCAAGTAATTCTATTTTATTTTACTGTTGCTGATGTTATTTATTTCTTTTACCACCGCTGCTGCTGGTTAAATAAGCTTTTTAACTGTTGAAACACAGTGAAAGTGTTTGCCCTCTTCTCTTTGCAATCCACAGAATCGATCGCTCTGGAGTTACTGAGTGTGATCGGCTGCTCATGTTTACAATAGGGAAATTGGTCTTTATTGTGTCAATAGTTAATTCAATTGTCCCAGCAACTTCTACCGACACTAATTGATCTATGACGTTGCTATTACATTCTCTGAAATATTGGTTTATGTTTACGGATTGGTTACATTATAGCGATAGTTACAATTAATTCAAGTTTGCGAAGATATTCCTTAATATTATTTTGGATCCCCCCACTGCACTGACCTGTGCACGCAACTCAACGGCATGACTGTGAGTGAAGAAATTCTCATCAACACATGTATTTCAATTTCACCTTACCAATTCAGGCCAAGGGGATTTTTGAGGCAAGACATCTGCATTTACGTAACCGAGGTGGGCTTAAACAACCCGTGTTTTGTGCTCTTCGATATTCGGGTTGTATGAATGGAATGGAGATTCCCAGCTGGCCCAGCCGTCCCATCCAAACCAGAATAACTGATTTCCCTCTTGTCACATCCTACTGCCTCAGCAGTCCCAACCAGTCCGGAATAACTTATTTCCTCTGGTCACTTCTGTCTTTGCTTTGCTAGTTATGTTCATATTCTGGGTCCCGGTCCGTGACGTTCCTGCCATTGGTAAATTTCCTCTGTGTATATTTTGTATGGTCAATGGATCCCCTCAAACCAACTCTATTGTGTCAGAACGCCCCGCCTCTGCAGGCTCTCAACACAACTCTTCATCTTCTCGGGGATCACTCCAATCGATTTCTTGCGCACATTTCTGCGTTATCTATCGTTTTTTTTTTAAGGGAGCGGAGCTTGAAACCTGACGTCAGTTGCATCCGATATTGCAGATGTATAAATCAAAACGCTTCGCCATCACTTCCGTACTCTTAGCCATTGAGTCATCGAGATTTGCGGCACGAAAGGAGGCACTTCAGACTATCGAGTCCGCAGCGATCATCAGACACCCATTTATACTAACACAGTTTCAATCTCTGATTCTCTCCACATTAGTTCAGAATCGTGCAGATTCTGCCATGCACACGTACAATGGAAGCAATTTGCAGCGGCTAATTGACCAATCAGCGCAAATGACTTTCTGATATGCGATCAAACCGGGGCACCCAGGATGACCCCGTGCCGCCAGCGATAGAGCGCACAAACTCCACACGGACAGACATCGAGGTTAGGATTGAATCTTGTTTGCTGCCACGACTATCTGTGTTAAAATCTCCCCGTCACTTCCAGTGCATATATGCGTTAGTTAGTGTTGAGACGACTCCTTAACAGTTTTCTCCGTCTCTCCTGACATTTTTGTGTGTTTATAGTTGGAACAGAAATTCATATTTCCATCTCTGCTATTTCAGCGCCTTACAGTACTATCTTTAGAATAACAAAAAGCTGGACTGAAACACAAAATATGCAGTATATATATTTATTCGTTCTCAGATTCATAGAGAATTTCGGCACAGAAGCAAGCTTTCTTTCCACTGAGATTATGCTGACATGATCTTAAACATAGTCCCATCTACCAGCACCGAAACACATTATTCAAAACTATGCCTATTTCTTTCACACTTACCCAAACTTCTCCTAAATATTGCGATTGATCTCTTGTGTTGCTATTCACTCTGACGTTCTATAAGCCCTTCGAAATAAACTTGTGACTTCTTGACCAATTCCCTCATAACCCTGGTGTGTTTTGATCCTGATTTTCCTGCATATTCCCTTTTACCAGTGCAAAGCGTGGACCGTATCAAGGTTCCGACATAACAAGTTGTGTTTCACTTTCAGCCCACGTGGAAGCACAAAATCCTGCCATCTTGGGAGATTCAATGAATTCTTCTTTATAGACATTACTCTGACATAATTCTATTTCCGCCCACAACAGGATGCAGTGGTTGGTCATTCCCTCCCTGTCGTTTTCACATTGAAGTAAATCGCTTACGTTTCCAGTTTTGAACTCCCCGTTCGCTTGTCTACCAGCGTTTGATACTGGAAATTAGGTGGACCTCTTCTGCAGATTCTCCCGTTTCTTATCCAACGTGATTGTCGCCCACAGAACATAGATCATTAGAGCACAGACACGTCCTTCCGTCCACGATATTGTGCCGACGGTTTAATCTATTCTATGGTCAATGTAATCCTGCCGTCCCTCATCCATGTACCTCCCTAAGATATCCATCTGTTATTCATGTACCTAGCTAAGATATTCTTTTTTGTCCTTAATGCATACGCGTTTACTACCAACCCTTGCATAGCATTGTAAGTGCCAACTATTCTCTGTGTGTAGAACTTACCTCTGACACCCCCCATGCTTTCATCCCAAATTATTCTGCCATGTACTTGGCATTTCCACCCTTCTCTGTCTATGTGGTATACATACGCCTCTCATCATACTGTCCACCTCCATCAGGCCATTGCTGAGTTTCCTTCTCTTCGAAAGTACTAGGTCGTTCAGCTTACCCTCATAATTCATGCCATCTAGTCCAGGCAGCCCCCATCCCCCACGCCCTCTCGAAATTTTCTACATCCGTGAATAATAGCTTCCCTGTTCGTGAGGTACGGTCGGGTTACCATGGTGATTTGATATAATTTACCCTGTTTTGAGAATAAAAAACAATATCAGAGTCCCAAGCCGTCTGGGACAGTTAACAAAGCCGTGGGTGACCGAATTACAATCTTAGATGTCCAGTTGACGGTGCAGGACACCAACCTGACCATCATTAATCTTCACAAATGCTCTGTTACCATTTGCTCTATCTGATGTTCAATTTGATCATTCCCCTTTATTTATCACGTTTCTAGAGAATTTATGCATCGGTTTTGCCGAAAAGGAACCGTCTGGATATTGACACGGCGTGTTTCCGTAGAACCCGGACTATGCGTCGGACTGTAAAGGAAATGCAGACAGAACTTGTGTAAAATGTACTAGTTTTGTTATCAATAGTAGGCTGAATGAAGAAGCTTGGATTACAATCAGGCAGGAGGGACGCTGAAGGGATCGGCTCTCTGAAACCCTCAGTTAGTCCGTTCGTGGGATGGTGTTGGGTGATGTGTATGGTAGTTGCCGATTTTGAGCTTGTCCCATCGTCGAGTAGGGGCAGGTCTAACCCAGAGAGACGTTCGCTTTCCCTGCAGCCTATTTCCTTCGATTTCCAGCGTTACATCAGCAACACCATATCAAGCTGATGCCAACACTTTGTCTCGGTTGCACACGGGGAGCTGGATGCTTGGAAGGGAGAATGATGGACAGTATTACTTGTTAAAATTTCCGAGAGCATCCAGTAATATACTCCGAGCTCAGAAATCTATTGCTCTGCAATTTCTCGTTTTTATTTATCTTCTCTTTGCTTTTGCAGTGAATTTAGTGGCGATTGTGATCCTGTCCCGGGGAAAGTGCGGCCTCTCCACCTGCACCACTCGATACCTGGTGGCTATGGCAACGGCGGACCTAATGACTGTGAGCACTGCCGTCACACTGAGGCGGATCAGTTATTATTTCCCAGGATCCTTCTTGGACATTTACCCAGTGTGCAGCATTATCTTTGTACTGCTGGGTGTATCTAAAGACTGTTCTGTCTGGTTCACCGTCACCTTCACCTTCGATCGATTTGTCACCATTTGTTGCCAGAAGCTGAAAACAAAATATTGCAGCGGGAAAACTGCGGTTTTGGTTCTGATGACTACCTGCGCACTGATCTGTTTTAAAAACGTTCCTTCCTATTTTATACATAAGCCAGGGTTACTGATTAATAGCGCTCTTTGGTTCTGTAAATTAAGGGCAGATTATTACACCGAACAAGGATGGGTGGCTTTTGATAGGTTGGACAAGAGTTTAACTCCGTTGATCCCCTTTGCTTTAATCCTGCTTCTCAACTGTCTGACAGTCAGACAAATCCTATTGGCCAGTCGAGTGCGCAAGGCATTAAGGGGTCAGAGCAAGGGAGACAATCGGAGTGACCCGGAGATGGAGAGCAGGAGGAGGTCGGTGATCTTACTCTTCACCATATCCGGCAGCTTCATTCTACTGTGGTTACCCACTGTTGTAAACTTCCTATATTATCACATTTCCCGAACAAATCCCAGCAATTACACCGATTCCCAATATATCCTTCAGCAGGTCGGGTACATGCTGCAGAATTTAAGCTGTTGCACAAACACATTTATTTATGGTGTGACTCAGGCCAAGTTCAGAGAACAGTTCATAAGCGCTGTTAAATACCCCGTGACGTCACTATTGCGATTCATTAACAAACTAAAGAACTGACCCCGGCCACGGCCGCTTTCAATATCTCCCGACCAAGAATGCATTCGAATAAATTACACATGGATGCAAACAACGGCAACGACAGGCGGGAGTTTGGCAGAGAGACAGGGACGTTAGATCTAATGGTAAATCGCAGATTTTATTTTGCAGAATTTTATCCAGATATTCAAGATTCATGATGGTTTATTGTTATTCATCAGTGCCCGAGTATAAAGTGGAACGAAATGAATGTTACTCCGGATTCGATGAATAAAATAACCGCAATAAACATTGACAACACAATAAAATAAACAAAAACACAACAAATAAAAGCATTCATGTAAAACACAATTATATGTAGCTGTCATATAGAGAGGCGGATTGCATGTAAATAAATTGACACGAGATAACGAGTCTGTAGCAGTGTTCGAGGTGATGGAGTGGATTAAAGGATGGACGTGTTGATCGGCATGACAGTTTGGGGTAAACAACTGTTTTTGAGTCTAGTGGCCCTGGGGTGGATGCCGTGTAACCTCTTCTCCAATGGGAGTGAGACAAGCAATCAATAATATTGCTGACCTTTTTTTTTACCGGCACCATCCTGTATATCTATATATTTGATGGCGGGTAGACTGGTGCCGATGATGGGCAGGGCAGTTTTAATCCCCCGTTGTCGAACACGGAGAAGACCCCCTTTCTGCACACTAAAGATCATTTTTCAGTGTCCAGCGACACTGCCAACTCCCAATCTGGTCATTTTTGGGATTTTGATGGAAATCGGAACGGGAGAGGAACGCCAGGTCCTCCTGCCCCCGTCAGAAGTCCGGATCGAATCTAGTTTGCAGGAGCTGCCAGTGGTTGCTCGCTGCTGCACTGACCGCAGGTCGATTAAACACTTTGCAGTGGTTTAGTATCTCACCTTGCCGCTGATACCCAGGAAGATTTTTGTCTCTCATTTTTAATTGTTCTGTCTCCGTCATCTTCTGGTGTAGTTTCACTCTACAGACAGATCTGAATGCCAAAGGCTAGACAAGTGTCTGTTTTCTCTTTTTGTTCCTTGACATCGATGGAAACCCCCAATCTGAGCAAGTTTCTTTCTTTCTTTTTCCAATATTTTTATTAAATTTCATATTCAGAAATACAGAATTCAGAGGGATACTTATTATAAATCAAAATAAGATAGCACAAAATGCTCTCTATATAAATCACATTGATAAAATCACCATATCCGATATTCCTAATCAATCAAATAAAATAAATTGAATTATGAAATACAATAATAATATGGTTAATTATATTATTAAAAAAATCTACATCTACTACCAAGACAAAACTGTTTGGTTAAAAAAAAACAAGAGTAAAAAAAGAGTATTTAACCACATAGTGTTTTATAATAATAGCCTAGATCTAAATTTTAATAACAGTAACAATTCAACGATTTTTAAAATAATTCAGAAAGGGTCCCCACAGAGTTTGAAACTCTTGGTTAGAATCAGAAATCGAAAAACGAATCTTCTCTAAATTTAAACATGACATAACTTTGCATAACCAGTACCCGCTAATGAGAAGGCTCCAAAATTATAGCTCTTTCTGCAACAATACTAAATTATGCAGTCAAAAAAATCGGCTTAAAATTAACTTTGAAAAGTCCAGAAAAAGTTTGGAAGATATCTTTCCAATATTTTTCCAGGCTTCATCATGTCCGAAACATATGCATTAAAGAAGCCTCTCCATTATTACATCTGTCACAATAAGGAGATATATCTGCATTGTTTGGTATGGTATGATTCGTGATGAGGAACGATGACAGAGAACAATGTCCTTCTGGGAACATTGCCTGCTCAATACAGGCCTAGCAGATGCATGCAACCTAAAGGCAAGGTAGATAGACAGAAATTTACCTCCATGTCAGAGCAGTCTGAAATTATTTAGATAGATAGAAGGTAGATACGTTATTGATCCCAAAGGCAATTGCAGTGTCACAGTAGCATTACAGATGCACAGACATACAAATATTAAAAGACAAGTAAGAAAGCATAAAAAATAAGTTACCTCAAACAGTGTAACAGTCGGCAGTCACCACTTCCCGGGCTATATGTTGACTCATTATAGAGCCTAATGGCCGAGGGTAAAACTGACCTCATGCCCTCCGAACCTTCAACACTGTGCTCAAACAAACTCTCTGCCACAGCTTCATGGAATTTGTCGACACTGCCACGTGTCTTCCAGTTCCGTGTCCAAGCCTCCCGGTTTGGGCACAGCGAGGACGTCATATACCTGTCTTCGATTGACGGCTTCTCCCTCAGTATTCCACGCACCTCCCTCAGCGCCATGCGGAGCTGTCTGTGTGTCCCCTCTCAGTCTCCGTTCCAGATCGGGGCCTCATTCGCCACCGCCGACCATGAATATCTTCAATATTTTATCGCTCGCTGGATCCGCGCCTTCAACCGCCGGAACGCTACTTCGTCGTGTTCGGGAAACATCGGAACATCAACCGCCTCCAGACCATGGCTGTGCCTCCCCCGCCCTCGGAGCCACCTGCAGGTCTCGAATCACCCACCTCTAGTGTGGAGTCAAACCTCGGGTAGGGCCGTACGCAGATCACGTATCCCGCAGTCTCTACTCCATTCTGGACCCTGGACAAGGTCACCTCCAAACTGCGGACTTTAGGCCTGCAGCTCCAGTTCCGGCTCCGATCTCAATCTCTTACACCTACAGTGTGAGGTCCTTCTCCGTGCCGCTGTGTCGTCTGGCTCCGCTTCCCTCAGTATTACTCTGCATCAACCGAGGGTCAACCAGGAGAAACTCTACCCATCGTCGCCCCTGGTTTCTCTGAGCCTTCACTGATACCAACCCCAGAGCTCCCGTGCCCCGCACTGCCCGTGTCCGCTTCCTACCTCAGATCCACAAACCTGACTGACCGGGTCGGTCCATCGCTTCTGCCTGCTTCTTCCCCACAGAGCTCGTGTCCACGTAACTCGATTCTATTTCTCCCGCGAGTTCATTCACTTCTCACCGCCATTCGTGACGTTTCACACGCTCTCGATCTCTTCAAGTTCCCCGGACTCATCGCCGCATTTTCACTGCGGATGTCCAGCTGCCAAAACAACTCTATCCCCTGTCAAGAAAGTCTTCAGGTTCTGCGGCACTTTATGGACAACCGACCTAACTATTTCCCATTCATCACTACGCTCCTCGGTCTGTCTGATCTGTTTCTCTCCCCGAGCAACTACCCTCTCGGGTCCTCTCATTTTCCTAAAAGCCAAGGTGCAGCCGTGGGCAATCGCATGGGCCACAGCCATGTCTGTGTTTTCGTCGGATAGGTGTAGCATTCCACGTTCCGAGCACACACTGGTAACGATTTCCCACTCTTTGTATGCAACATTGGCGGCAGCATTGGTACCGCTTCATGTACCCATGTAGAGATCGTTAATATTATCAACCTTGCCTCCAGCTACCAGCCCGCCCTCACATTTACCTGGTCTATCTCTGATACCCCACCCTCTTTCTCGATCTCTCTGATCCAGATATGGAGATAGGCTATCTCCTGATGTTCTCTAAACCTATATCTCCCACAACTATCTTGACTATCCCCCTCCTCGCCCTGTCACTTGTACAAATGTATTCGCTTTTCTCACTTCCTTTGTCTGCTCTGCATCTGTTCTCAGGATGAGCCTGTCCATTCAAGAACATCTGAGATGTCTTCTACATCTAAAGAACATGGTTTCTCTGCCGCCACCACCGATGATACCCTCACCTGCATCTCCTACATTTCACGCACACCTGCCCTCTCCCCAAGCTCCCGCCGCCATAACAGTGATAGGGTGCCCTTTGACCTCATCAGTACCCTCCGTGATCCGGCGTATCACTCCCCTGGGCTTCGGGAATCTTTCTTCCCCATCCACACTTCTTATCTTTCCATATTCTGGTTCCCGTCTCACCTTTTCTCCTCACCTGTCCATCAACTCACTTTGATGCCTTCCTTTTTTCCCCTTTCTCCAATGGTCCACTGTCTATTCCTATCATATTCCATCTTCTTCAACCCTTTACGTCTTTAACCTATCGCTTTTTAGCTTCTTTCTTCATCCATCCTCCACACCCACCTGTCATCACCTGAACGGGGTTTCATCGATTACCGGTCTGCCTGTACTCCTTCCCCTCCTCCCACCTTCTTATTCAGGATTCTGCCGCTTTTTCTTTCCAGTCCTGATGAAGGGTCTCGGCCAGAGCCGGCGACCATTTATCCCCACGAATGCTTCCAGCATTTTGTTTGTGTTGATAAATATCGCCGGCTTCTACTGACTCTCTTGTGTTTGTAGATGATCTTGCGCGGTCCTGCAGAATACATCAGCGATGCACGCAGGAAGGAACATGCGGACGTCCACAGGGGAGAGTATGACGATGGCGACGTCATGAGAGTGAATCAGGAAGTGCGTTTGTGAAGGGAATTCACAAGTTTATGTCAGGACCTATGGAGCGTCATGCCTGTCCATCAGAGATTGTCCAAAGTGAAGGAATTGGGGAAATATATAATTGAGCATGTCTTAAATTTCAAATGAATACAATCGAGAGTTACAGCCGAGCTTTGCGTGTGAAATCTGTATTCCAGAGAATTATACGGCCATGCAGGCATCATATGGTGCAGAATAGAGGCTATGCGTAATTAACACACGGATTTAACACACGGCCGGAGAAGCTTGGAAAAGAAGCTACGCTTCTGACTGTAGCGTCGTAACAGCGAGCTGTCATTTGGTCTCCACCTCTCATTATGGAAGGGGCAACATCTGTCTGTCCCTTGTTAGTGAATGACACAGGGTGAGGGAGAGAGAGAGAGAGAGAGAGAGAGAGAGAGCCTGTGGATGTTGAAGTATTGGGTTGTGGTCTGTGGGATTTGATGGTCTATAGATTATGGTCACTTTGGGGGTTAATATTTCTCACTTGGTGGTTGGTGGACTCTGATTTTTCCCGGTAGCACAAAACACAAAAACAGTTAGATTCCCCGAGCAGTATGAGTGATCAACACCCCCACTCATTAACGCCAACACAACTGTATCATTTCCCGTCATTCACAGATTGGCGTCATGTGACGGTCATAAAACAACCTTTGTATATAAGCCATCCTATGTATTTGCATGTATTGTGTATTGTTATTATTATTACTGTTTATTTTTTTCTCAGGTGAACCCTGAGGAACGGACTTTGAAAAGCACGCTCATTTCTCAATTGCTATGAACTTTCGTGCTATTCCAACGGTGTAACCTATTGTGACTTTCTGAAGATTTACAGAGATTTTACGGTCTAGCCCTATTTGTTTAATGTTATTGTGCATTGTATTTGGGAAGGTACCGGTTGGAGAAATTTACCGTGAGACAATGTATACCCTGTTTATGCTGTAAAGTCACTCAGTTTTCTTTTGAAATTCAGCATATTTCTGGTATTTTTCACTTATTGCTCTGTACGTTTTGCGTGTTTGGAATGACTACGTCGATGAAATAAGATTGCTTTTGCCTGTTTGTCCTGTATTATTTTATCCGGACGGTTCTTATGGGCTGTCCTGTCTCGCTGGTTCTGTGAAGACGTCTCCAAATCTGAGCCAAGCGTTCCACACTTCCCTGGACAGCTCACATTGTCTTCTTCTCTGCAGGGTCGATTTCCTCCATTGGGTAACTGCTACTCCAATAGTGATAATTCCACCATTTTCCTGGGATGTGTCCCCATTTAGGTTCAGTGGAGTGCACTTCTTATTAGAATTGCATATGCTCGCGTGAAGTGCTGAATCCTATCTTCCTTGATGAAAATATATCCTGAGGACTTCTATCTCGTTGTAATGTAGGGTTTTAATGCCTGTTATTCCTGTTTCCTACACTGTCCTGGGTAGTATTAATTTAAGCGCATTCGAATGTACATAATGTTTATGAAATGTTTTATTTAAGTTTTTATTTTTCATAATACATTTTCCAGACCGGTTTCGAATACAGATACTATGCCAAAGGAATAGGTTAGTATGTGTGTAGTGAAAGCGTTTATTGCCTTTGTTATACTTTTACTATTGAGCTTCGTTTGGCAGACTTCCTCAAGCCTCGAAAAAAATCCGATCAGAAGTGTTTCTTTTATCACACGACGATCTCATTTCGTTGATTGTTGATATCCCAGATTCTTGCATGTTTCACATCCATCCAGCGGTTGTACTGCATCCCGATGCTCTGTTTTGTATTCAGGTCGCTCTATTAATCTGAAATTATTTATTTTTTTCTCAGCTCCAGCTGGTAAAACCCGAAGGACGGGTACAGACAAACACGCTCATTTCTCAATTGTGAAGAACTTTCGGACGATTTCAGTGCCGCGTAGCACCGTGGCTTTCTGAAGGTTTACACAAATATTGCTGTGTACTCCTAATTGTTTCATGCATTTGTCTTCTGCTTTTCAGATGATACCATCTGTAGGTATTACGCTCAGTCATTGGATACTCTCTCCATGTTCCAGAGTGTTAGAAATTCCATTTATAATTGACCATATTGATGGTCTCTTTCATTTATTGATTTCTGTACGTTACGCGTGGCTATATCTATTAAGTAAGTTGTTCTTGCTTTATTACTACATCCGGACGGAGATTATTGGATCGTCAGATCCGAATCCATTTATTATTATTTTGTTTCTCAGCTCAACCTGGTAAAGCCTAAGGTACGACCAGAGTCAAGCCCGCTCATTGCCCATTACTAGGAACGTTCGGACTATTCCAGTGCGGTTTAGTATTGTGGCTTTCTGTCGATTTACATAGATTTCACTGTGAAGCCCTAATTGTTTAATGCTGGTGTGCAGTGCCCTTGGGCTGATACCAATGGCAGATGTTACTATTGGGACAATGTAAACCTTGCTTATGTTCCATAGTCTTTCAATGTCCTCTTTTAATTCAGCATAATTCTGGTGTTTTAGTTATTTCTTTCAGTGAGGTATGTGTGTTTGGAATGGCTTTATCTATAAAGTACGATGTTCTTGCCTGTTTATCCTGTATTGTTATAGCCGGACGTTTATAGAGGATCATCTTATCTGTAATAACTGATCTGTCATAATGTAATTTGTGTTATTCTGAGTCTGAAACTGCATCAGCTTTGTATTTATAAGTGGATGTAATTTATCTTGAGTTTGTATTTTAATACACGAATTTCATGAACGGTGTTTGCCACCTGGTTGTTCCCGTGCAGGTAATCAGATAAAAAATTGAACTGATGCTAGATCCTGTAATGTGTTGGATTGTTTCTGGGTTCTCTCGGCCTTTTCTACATCGATCATCTCTGAAATTTATTAGTCTCTTATTATGTGTTTTTGATCATTTTTGTATTATGCACCTGATCCTGTATTTCCACAAAGAATCCTTCGTTTTCAAGGAAGAGGCCTCCAGGTCTGAGCAAGATGTTCGAGGCTTCTTTGCCGACATCTAGTCTACTCAGGTCATGATGATGCCTTCCATGAAGGGCCATGCTCTTCCATTGGTTAGCATTTTCTTGAATAGTGATAATGCCTTCATTTTTCTTGGTTGTGCTCTAATTTAACTTCCCTGGTGTATATCAGCATTGTATGTGCTTGCGGGGAGTGTCGATTCATTTTTCAGACCATAAGATACCGCGACAGAATTAGGCCATTCAGCCCATCGACTCCATCATGGCTGATTCCAGATCGCACTCTGCCACATACAGCTACCTTCTCATCCCAGCTTTTGATGCCCTGACCGATCAGGAAACTATCAACTTCCACTTTAAGTATAAACACTGATTTGACCTCCACCGCAGACTGAGGCAAAAGATTCCACAGATCTACTACAGTACTGCCTAGTAAAGAAACTCCACCTTACCTCTGTTCGAAAAGCTCGCCTCTCAATTTTGAGACATAGACCACCAGTTCTGGATCCTCTACCAGAGGAAACAACCTCCGCACATCCACCCTTTCAAGTCATTTCGGCATTCGTTAGGGTTCAATAAGATAACCCCGCATTCTTCTAAATTCCAGTGAGTACAGGCCCAATGCAGCCAGGTACTTCTCATTTGTTAACCCCCTCATTGTAGGAATCATCCTTGTAGACCTTCTCTGGATTCTCTGCAATGCCAACACGTTCTTAATGAGATATAAGACCATAAAACCATAAGGTATAGGAGCAGAAGTAGGCCATTCGGCCCATTCAATCAGTGCTGATCCAATTCTTCCAGTCATCCACATTTCCCTGCCTTCTGCTATACCCTTTGATGCCCTGGCTAATCAAGAACTTATCTATTTCCGCCTTAAATGTACACAATGGCTTGGATTCCACAGCCACTCGAGGCAACAAATTCCACAGATCTAACATCCTCGGGCTAATGTGATTTCCCCACTTCTCTGCTCTAAATGGACGTCCTTCAGTACTAAATTCGTGCCCTCCCCTTCCATGGAAAATAGTTTTGACATATCTAATCTGTTCAGGCCTTTCAACATTCGGAATGTTTCTATGAGATCATCCCCCTCCCCTTCTCCTGAACTCCAGGGAATACAGCCCAAGAGCTGTAAGACGTTCCTCATTCGGTAACCCTTTCATTCCTGGAATCATTCCCATGAATCATCTCTGATTCTCTCATTCATCTCTGATTGTGTAAGGTAAGGGAAACAAGTAGGGAAGTTATGGAAACTATGACGATTAAAGAAGAGGAAGTACTGGCGCCTTTAAGGAATATAAAAGTGGATAAATCTCCGGCTCCTGACAGGATATTCCTTAGGACCTTGAGGGAGGTTAGTGTAGAAATAGCAGGGGCTCTGACAGAAATATTTCAAATGTCATTAGAAACGGGGATGGTGCCGGAGGATTGGCGTATTGCACATGTGGTTCCATTGTCTTAAAAGGGTTCTAAGAGTAAACCTAGCAATTATAGGCCTGTCAGTTTGACGTCAGTGGTCGGTAATTTAATGGAAAGTATTCTTAGAGATTGTATATTTGATTATCTGAATAGACAGGGTCAGATTAGGAACAGTCAACATGGATTTGTGTATGGAAGGTCATGTTTGAAAAATATTATTGAATTTTTTGAAGAGGTTACGAAGAACGTTGACGAGGGTAAAGCAATGGATCTTGTCTATATGGACTTCAGTAAAGCCTTTGACAAGGTTCCGCACAGAAGGTTAGTTAGGAAGGTTCAATCGTTAGGTATTAATATTGAAGTAGTAAAATGGATTCAACAGTGGCTGGATGGGAGATGCCAGAGATAGTGGTGGATAACTGTTTGTCAGGTTGGAGGCCAGTGACTAGTGGTGTGCCTCAGGGATCTGTACTGGGTCCAATGTTGTTCGTCATATACATTAATGATCTGGATGATGGGGTGGTAAATTGGATTAGTACGTATGCAGATGATACTAAGGTAGATGGCGTTGTGGATAATGAAGCAGGTTTTCAAAGATTGCAGAGAGAATTAGGCCAGTTAGAAGAGTGGGCTGAACGATGACAGATGGAGTTTAATGCTGATAAGTGTGATGTGCTACATTTTGGTAGGAATAATCCAAATAGGAAATACATGGTAAATGGTAGGGCATTGAAGAATGCAGTAGAACAGAGTGATCTAGGAATAATGGTGCATAGTTCCCTGAAGGTGGAATCTCATGTGCATAGGATGGTGAAGAAAGCTTTTGGTATGTTGGCCTTTATACATCAGAGCATTGAGTATAGGCGTTGGGATGTAATGTTAAAGCTGTACAAGGCATTGGAAAGTCCGAATTTGGAGTATAGTGTACAGTTCTGGTCACTGAGTTATAGGAAAGATGTTAACAAAATAGAGGGAGTACAGAGAAGATTTACCAGAATGTTACCTGGGTGTCAGCACCTAAGTTACAGAGAAAGGTTGAACAAGTTAGGTCTTTATTCTTTTGAGCGTAGAATGTTAAGGGGGACATGATACAGGTATTTAAAATTATGAGGGAGATAGATAGAGTTGACGTGGATAGGCTTTTTCCATTGAGAGTAGGGAAGATTCAAACAAGAGGACATGGGTTGAGAGTTAAGGAGCAAAATTTTAAGGGTAGCACGAGGGGGTATTTCTTTACTCAGAGAGTGCTAGCTGTGTGGAACCAGCTTCCAGTAGAAGTGGTAGAGGCAGTCTCGGTATTGTCATTTAAAGTAAAATTGGATAGGTATATGGACAGGAAAGGAATGGAGGGTTATGGACTGAGTGCGGGTCAGTGAGACTAGTTGAGAGTAAGCGCTCGGCATGGACTAGAAGGGCCGAGATGGTCTGTTTCGGTGATGTAATTGTTATATGGTTATAAGGTTATAACAAATGTCAGTTTATCCTTTATAAAATAAGGAGTCCAAAACTGTACACATTACTCCAAGTTTGGTGTCACGAGTGCCTTATATAGCCTCAACATCACTTCCCTTCTCTTATATACTTTACCTATAAGATTGAATGCTGACATTGCATTCGCCTTCTTCACCACCAACTCAATCTGGATGTTAACCTTCAGGATATCCTGCACAAGAATTCCGAAGTCACTTTGCATCTCTGCATTTTGAACTCTCTCCCCATCTAAATAATATTCTGCCCGTTTTTTCTTCCACCAAAGTGCATGACCTTACACTTTCGAACATTGTATTTTATTCGCCGCTTCTTTACCCATTTCACTAAACGATCTAAGTCTTTCTGCAGGCTGTTGACAATCCTGCATGTGCTTCCTGACTAGTGTCTTAGAAAGTCTCAGCATTATCTCAGTGCTTTTTTATTCTACTTTCTTGAAATGAATGCCAACTTTGTCTTGCACTCTTTCCCACAGAATCAACCTGTAAATTAACCTTCTGAGAGTCTTGCACGAGGACTCCAAAGTCCCTCTTCACCCCTCATCGATTCCTCAGCACTACCGACCCCTCAACCTATCTTCGTCCCATCTCAAACATTGACACAACGCCATCTCGTCCAGGTGACCAATGCACCTGAAGACCGTTGAGTGTGTCTAGCACTTTTTCCTTCATAATAGCATGGCACTCATCCCTGCTCCTTGACACTCAAGGGCTTCTGGCACAATGTCAGTGTCTTCCAATAATGTCAAACAAGATGCCAAAAGGTTTCTCTTTCATATATATGAAAGGTAAAAGGGTGGCGAGAGTGAATATTGGACCAGTGGAAAATGATGCTGGTAGGGATGCTTCAAGACGGATGCAAAATACCCATTAATTTCACCCACCATTTCTCTGTCTCCCATTACTATCCTACCAGCATCATTTTCCAGTGGTCTGGTCTCGCTCTTACCCTTCATATAACTGGAAAAAAAGTCTTTTGGTATCTTGTTTAATGTTATTGCCTAGTTTGCTCTCATGTTTCATCTTCTCCATTCATACAGCCGCTTATTTGCCTTTTATTGGATTTTACAACATTCCCAATCATTCAAATTCCCTCTCACTTATGCTAACGTATTCGCCTTCCCCTTGGCTTTCACGCCATCCTTAACTTCCTGTGACAGCCGCAGTTGTCTACCCCTGCCATTTGAGAATTTCTTGCTCCGTGGGACAGATTTATCCTGCGCTGTGTGAAATATTCCCAGAAACGTCAACCATCTCTGTGCTTACCGTCAGTCCCGCCACTATCTTCTTCCAGCACACCTGGGCAAGCTCCCATCTCAGGCCTCTGTAATTACCATTATTCCATTGTGATACTGATGCATGTGAGTTATGCTTTCCCTCTCAAGCTGCAGTATGAGTTCAATCTTGTGGTGATCGCTGGCTCCTCAAAGTTCCTTTAAATTAGGTTCCCTAATAAGATCAGGGTAGTTACACAACACGCAATCTAAAATAGCCTTTCGCCGAGTAGGTTGAAGCACAAACTGCTCTAAAATGTCATCGAGTAGGCATTCAACAAATTCTCCCTCTTGTGTTCCGACGCCGACCAGATTTTCCCAATTCCGTTACATATTGAAGTCCCCCACTAGAAATGTGACATTACCCTCATAGCACGACTTTTCCAGCTGCCTTTCCAATCCTCGCACCACCTCTTGGCTATTATTTGAAGACCTGGAATGATTTTTTTCTTATCGTTGATTTTAACTCTTCCCTCAAACATTCAACATTTTAGCTTTTTCTACATCAGATCTGGAATAAAAAGTATTTGTTCTCCTTCCACTTGTTCACAGGGGATGAAAGTCAAACCTATATTCATTTATTGATCTCGAAATTTGAATCATGAACCTTGACATGTGACTGCTCCAAAAATATATTTAAAATAAACAAAGGAAGTTATCTGTCTAAGATTATGACCTGTATTGAATTAACAGATTCGTCAACTCTGCCCATTATTTTCAGCGAGTGATCACAATATCTAGAGTTACGTATCACTTATATAGTCTGGAGACATTCGAAATGGCTGCCGTCAGTTGTTTTGACTCGGGATTAAGCGTACAATTGTGATCACTGGCCATTTAACTGCGGCTATGAACTGTTCTCTGAACTTAGACTGTGTTACTCCATATATAAATGTGTTTGTACACAGACTTAAGTTCTGCAACATGTATCCAAGTGCCTGTAAGATAAATTCAGAATCGGCGTAATTATTGGGATCTGTCCCTCCGACGTTATACTTGAAGAAATTGACAACAGTCGCCAACCACAAAATGATAAAGCTGCCGGATATGGTGAAGAGGAGGATGGCAGAGCGCCGCCTGCTTTCCATTTCCGGGTCACTGCAGTTCTCCCCCTTTCTCTGACCCCTCAGTCCCTTACGAACCCGACTGGCCGCTAAAATGTGCCGGACCGTCAGGGCGTTGAGGATCAGAATTAGTGCGAATGGAATCAGAGGGGTTAAACTCTTGTTGAATCGGTCAAAGCTTACCCACTGTTGTTCAGTGTAATAAGCTGGGTTTAGCTTGCAAAACCATAAAACTCCATTGATTATCTCTCTTGGGATATGAATGAAATAGAAGGGGATATTTTTTAAACACATAATAGTGCAGGTGATCACCAGTACCAAGGCCGCGGTCCTTCCCGTGCAGTAGCTGGTTTTTAACTTCTGACAACAAATGGCGACAAACCGATCGAAGGTGAAGGTGACCGTCAGCCAGACCGAACAGTCTCTGGAAGCACATTGCAGTACAAAGATAATGCTACACAAGGGATACATCTCCAGGAAGGATCCTGGGAAATAATACTTCATCCGGGTACAGAATGCAGTGACGACAGCCGTCAGATCCGCCGCTGCCATGGAAACCAAGTAGCGTGTGGTGCACGTGGAGAGACCGCACTTCCCCCGGGACAGGATTGCAATCGCCACTATGTTCACTGGGCGTCAGAGAAGAGAAAACAGTTATGAATTTGGGACTTTGTTTTTTTTTCTGCTGCGATATTGATTAATTCTATTGTTCTTCTCTATATTTTTGTACGTTCCTGTAGGAAAACGAATCTCAAGGTGATATATGGTGATATATACATGGGCAATAATACATTTACTTCGAACTTTGAATATTTGGAACGAAAACCTAAAGTTATAACACAAATTCTAGACGCAGAAACGAAAGTTCAATAAATATTCGGCTCTCTGGTCTGATCTGTCGGAAGAGAATTGCAAATATTATTTTAATTCGAAGCAGTTCGTTAGAACTGGGTTGGCGTTATAGGGGGCACTTGGTGCTGCAAGGTGAGACGGGATACCTAATCAGAAAGTGATATCAAAAGGCCGAATGTCCCCAGTTATGAAAAATGAACAGCTTGCTCCCGTCTGCCACTCCATTGCTAAATTGGCATTGAACCCATAGACACTGTTTCAATACCTTATCCTGTCTTTTTTGCGCGACTTAATTTAACTTAACTATGTAATCGACATACATACTGTGTGTGTGTGTGTGTGTGTGTGTGTGTGTGTGTGTGTGTGTGTGTGTGTGTGTGTGTGTGTGTGTGTACATATATATATGTAGATACATGCTTACTGAAGCTCAGTTTTTTATCTCAATCTTTATTGATCATGTATTTCATTGTACTGCTGCCGTAAAGTTAACAATTTTCACGACATATGCTTGTGATACGCAACCTGATTCTGATTCTGATATTGATCAATATCGAGACCCAACCCAGAATGGCAAAAAAGAAATTTAAAAAAGGGTGGACAGTTTCACAGCAAGCTAATTACTGAGCTTGCCCTGGGGAAGTTAATATATCTTGTTGAAACCTGGCCATTAAGCTTCATTTCCTATTATCGGGAAGTAATACCGTTTAAAACAGAGATACAAAACCACGATTTACCAATTGTGTCACTTTGTAGAAAAGTGCAGCGTCAGTGTTTTCAATAAACAATTGCAGAAATAAAATAAATAAGTAGTGAAATAAATAAATATCAACTGAGGTATTCAATCTGTATTTAAAATAATGCAAAATATGCTAATTACACTCTATATGTCAAACAGTATAGGAGAGAGGGACATAGAGCCACTGCTTTAGGTTTGAGAATCTTCATGAGGTATGGAGAGACAGTTAAATATATCCATTGCTTGCTGGATGCAATTTATCAGCAGAGCCAAAATGAATCGAATGGCAAAAAGTCATGATCACTAACAATGTTTAAATTTGGCGAGGGGAAGCAGGAGTTTAAAAACACATCAGCATCAGTAAATAATCATTGAAACAACTACGTTATGAAGTAAGAGATTCTGTGAACATTTGCAGTGTGCAGGTGCTTTTAGACAAGATTTAAATGTGTTGATTGTTAATGCATTTGAGATTTTTGTTTCGTCTCTCTAACTGTTACTGGATTGCCACTGTACAAGAAGGTTTGCCTTGATTAGTATATTTCAGCCAGTAAAAGTCAAGATGCTATTTCATGTCACCTCGCTAATGGACACCGTGAATCTAGAATATTGCGGGAAAGAAAACGAACATACCTGCAGAAAAGAAAACAAACAAAAAATACGAAGACAGACATGTCATGCATTTTGTTTTCTTGCGCCGTCATGTTACAATAGCAAAGTGTCAGTTGTCCCGAAGTGACCTGTGCGTTCATCGAACGTTAAAAGCTGCGATGAACCAGCGAGAAACAAATTGTTCAAGACGGTGCCGTATCGATAGCATACTGGGTACTTCCCAATAACCATTATGTATTCTGGCCCAACGGTATCTTCACAGAAATGATCATTACTACCTGGGACTTTTATCAATTTAACTGAGACTCTTCATCTGTGAATCCCATGCTCCTTATTCACAGTAGCGCCCAAACAGAGGAAGTTATGAAGCATGAAAACTATAACTTCAGAAAACCGTAATTTCAGCATTTCAAAAGTATTTATGCACCTTTGCTCAGTACTTACGTGAATCATCCCTCACAGTGAATACAGTCAATATTACTTTTGGATACGTCTCTGTTGGCTTTGTACGAAGTGATAGAGCAAGGTTTGCCCATTGCTGCTGGGAAACTTCTTAAGCTGCGCTCAGTTTTTATCGAGGATCTCTCTGTATTCATCTCCATCAATGCGGACAGCATTTCCGGACTTTGCTGCTGAACAGCATCCTCACAGCACGATGCTACCTCCATCACACTTTGGCGGTGGTGTTGCCAGTTTAATGCGCAGAACTGGATTGACACCACACATGCTGCTTATTGTTGTGTCCAAAGATTTCAATTTCAGTCTGAACCAAGCACGAGGCTGTCTTCCACATCTATATAAGCAAAGTCTTTATGGGCAAAAAATGTTTTTAGCAATGCCTGCTGCGTCCCTATCAGAATGCTTTTCAGCAGCAGAGACGGGAAATCTGGTCAGGATTGATGGCAAGATGAATGAGCTAAATGTAGTGAGATCCTGGTTGAAAACCTGCACAACAATAGAGCGCCATCCAATGAAGAAAACTGCTGCATTTGAGTGACCCAGTAGAGTCCTGACCATAGCCCGATCCAAAATCTCTGATAGGACCTCGAGATGACTGTCCACTGCGGCTGCGAATCTGCCCTGGCACAGCCTGAGCAATTTTGCAAGGAGGACTGGGAAATCTTTTTTTCTCACAGTGTGCAAAGCGAATGGAGATTTATCCAAAAAGACGACTGGCTGTAATTTCTGCGAGAGGTGGTTGAATTAAGTAGCGAGCAAAGGGACATGAATAACTTTGTACTGCTGACACTTCAGTTTCAATTGCTCTACTTTTTCATGCTTTACAATATTCCTTGATTTCTGCTTTCTACCGTGAAAGTAGGAGCATGTGATTCAAAAGTACACATTCCCAGTTAAACTGATCACAACCGCTGATTGTAATACTCATTTATATTTCGAGGGCTGGGTACTTTTACAAGTTACTGTAGTAGCTGAATCGGGTTCTGACTTTCACTTAGAAATGCCCTGCAATGTATTTCCCAATTACAATGAACCTCAACTCGTAACTGGAATATTCTAGAGAATATAAACCTTACTAAGCTCAGTACTCAGTTTATTAATCACAGCTAGTACAGCCAACATTACATTTAGATAAGTCCCTTTTAGCTTTGCACAAAGTGACGGAGCAAGTTTTACCCCCTCCTCTTTGCAAACCTCTCAAGCTGTGCCGGGTTAGTTCGGGAGCGGTGCTGGACAGGAATCCTGAGCTCATGACAGAGACGTTCAATAGGGTTAAGGTCGGGACTGTGATAGGGCCCCTCAAGGATATCAAATTTCATCATTTGTAACCACTCCACGGTTGCTCTAGCAACGTGATTGGGATGTTGTCCTTCTGGAAGAGGAACTTTCTACCCAGTTTAAGCTTACTGGCAGAGGCCAGCAGATTTTCATCGATCATCTCTCTGTAATTACCAACGTTCATCTTCCCATCAATGCGGATCTTTTCATTTCGCTGTTGTTTAATATCACGCGGTACGGCATTTTACCCGACGCGAATCACAAAGCCGGAGTAAGATTTTATTTACTTTCTTTTTTATGCCACACACAGGAAATTTCAGTAAAACAGCTTCCGACTTTTACCAAGTAGAATATCATTTTCATCGATGATAGCATTGAGCACAGCGTTCTTCACTTTAGTTAAAACATGACACACCATTTAATATTGCTTACCAGGCACAGCGATCGCCAGAATGACCAGGTAGTAGGTATCCCTGATGCGGTAAAAAGTTTCCAACATTTCCTGAGTGAGTAGATCAAAGGATTTCAGCTGCCGGCTATCGGTCCCAATGTAAATCAGAAGAAGAAATCTCTCGCAACCCTAAATTTATATATCTGCCAATCTCTAGACAACACCAGAGTTTCAGATCGTTCATGAAAATAAGTAAAAGACTTAACAGGATGGATTATCGTGACTGTGTCAGTGGGTGAAATATCAGCTGTCATATAAACAGTTTGAAATATTTAATTGGAAATCCCTAGGGTACCGACAGAACAGATTAAACTCTTTGGTGTTGTAATGAAGCTTTTGTCTCAGAGATGAGGTAATTGTCCAAAGGGAGGTGGGCATGCCCATCCCTTTCCCTGTGAAATGTTTACCTCCTTGCTACCGGCCTCTGAGGGCACAGAGGGAAGTGGATTTTCTCTTTACTGGAGGCAGACCTGGTAAAATGAATTGAGCTCTTGTACTGCAGATTGGAGTTCATTCCCCGGCATAAACTCGACAGCTCCCCGATATCGGAAAAGGATAAAGCCCGATGATCTCACATTCGAACTTATCTCCTGCTATAAATGACATCTTCCCTGGACACCTGAATCATCGAACATTACAACGCAGTACACGCACTTCGGACCCCGATGTTTTGTGAACTTTCAAACTACGCTAAGATCAATTCCCCACCCCCTCTTCCATCATATCCCTCTAGATGTCTATCGCCCATGTACCTATTCCAGAGTCTCTGAAATGATTCTAATGTGTCAGCATCCACCACCGCTCCTGGCAGGGCTTTTCACGCAGCCATGGTTCTTTGTGTAAAACAATAACATATCCCTGCCATCTCTGCGGTAATCTCCTCAAACCCCCTGAAAATGATGGACCTTCATTTCTCGATGGAGACTGAACGTTTTCCCAGTGAGCACGGGAGTCCCCTCGTACGCGCTGCGTTTATCCCGCGGTGCAGAGACGTGAAACACACAGGGTTAATTTCCCGCCGTAATGTGGCCTCAGTGTGCGAGGACGTTAACGGGAATGCGGGGAGATCAAAGCAAACAGGTGTCAGATATCCTGTTGCGGACTTTGTGAAGCGAAGTAATTTTGTGCGGACTGACATTTCATGCCTTCAATCAGCGCCTTTCTCGCTCTCAAAGACTGACATCTCATTCTCATCTCAGATTGCTTTCTAAATCTACATTAGGAGAAGCGAAATACTGGGACCACTTAGGCAGGGGAAGTGTCAGTGTTGGACCAGCGACTATAATTAATTCTACCAAACTTAAAATAGCGGTGGTAATATGTCGAACCGGTACATACGTAGAAATGCTAAATTTGGGCAAAACAAATGCGGTGGAAATACAAAAGGACTTGCAGCGTTTGATTGAGGGATGGTGATGGCTTTTGGCAAGTGGTATGCCCGTAGGATAGGGGATCTCTGAATGATGAGGGATATTGATCTTTCGTCAGAAAAAAAAGTTTAAAAAACTACATATAGCCAACAACCAAATTAGTAAACCGAGGACTTTGAGGATGTAGGAGTGTAGATGACGGAAACAGGGAGGGAAAGTGGGCGGGGGGTGGGAGATGAGATAACTTTCCTTCTTTTTCCAATATTTTTGTTAAGTTTCATATACACAAATACAGAATTCATAAAGATACTTATTTTAAATCAAAATAAGATAGCACAAAATGCATTGTATATAAATCACACCGATACAATCATGGTATCCCATAATGATGATCAATCAAACAAAATAAAGTGAATGATGAAATAAAAAAACCTATACTCCCTCCAAGACAAAGCCGGTTGGTAAAAAGAAGAGAAAAAGAAAAGAGTACTTTACCATATACAGTTTTATAATAATAGCCCAGATATATATTTTAATAACAATTCAAGGATTCTTAAAATAGATCAGAAAGGTCCCCATAACGTTTGAAAATCTTGGTTAGAATCTGAAATCGAACAACGAATCTTCTCTAGATTTAAACATGACATAACATCACATAACCATTGAGCATGAGTGTGTGTGTGTGGGGGGGGGGGGGGGTCAACCTCCTTCCATTTAAGCAAGATCCCCTCCTAGCCATGAGAGAAATAAAAGCCAGTACCCACGAATGAGAAGGCTCCAAACTTATAACTATTCCCCCAACAATGCCAAATAAGGCAGTCAAAGGATTGGGCTTAAAACTAACTTTACAGAAAAAGGTTGGAGCACATCTTTCATGTAATTTTCAAGGCTCGAACATGACCAAAACATATGAATTAATGAAACTTCTCCATTATTACATCTATCACAGTAAGGAGATATATCGAGAGAGCTTGTCTTTAGACATATGAGCCCTATGTACTACTTTAAATTATTGGAGGGAATGACGAGCACGTAATGATGAAGAATTAACCATTCTGAAAATAACCCTCCAGGTCTAATCAGATAATGAAGTCTGTTAAGTCCTTTCCTCAATCTTTTAAAATTTTATCTAAAGGAGCCATTCTCAATCCCGATAACAGACCATAAATATAAGAAATTGGGCCATTTTCAAAAGGTTTCAAATTAAAAATTACATCTATTATGTTCTTATCCGGGCTAGTAGGAAATATATGTAATTTAGATCTTAAAAAATCTCTAAGCTGTAGATATCGAAAAAAGCGGGTATTAGATAGGTTATATTTCACTGAGGGCTGCTCAAAAGGAGAGAGATTCCCTCCAACAAATACATCTTGAAATCGTTTAATGCCTAATCTATCCCATTCTCTAAAAAAAGATCGGTCATAGATGCTGTAAAAAATAGAAAATATAGGACTGTAAAAAAAGAATCTCAGAAATGCTTTCTAAACTGCAGCCAAATCCCCAAAGTGTTTAACCACCAAACTGTCAGTTAATCTATTTAAAGATAAAGGAAGAAAGGGTCCAAGAAGAGAGATAATAGAAAATTTCGTAACAGAATTAGGTTCCAAAAAGACCCACATTGGACAATCCTCACGATTAGTATAATATAAGCAGAACGTAAGATTTCGTATGTTAATTGCCCAATAATATAACCTAAAATTAGGTAAAGCAATAGCACCATTCTTTTTTCCCTTTTGAAGGTGGGCCTTATTTAATCGGGGTTTTACAAACGTTTATATAAATTTGGGTAAAATATTCATTTTAATAGAATTAATTCGACCAATCAATGATAAAGAGAGAGGCGACCAATTAGAAAGTGTCTTTTTCACATAATTCATTAAAGTTAAAACAACTTCTTTGAATAAATCTTTGTAATTCTTAGTGATTGTTACGCCCAAGTATGTAACTTGTTTTCTTACAATTTTAAAAGGAAGGTTAATGTCGTCTAATATAAATTGTTTACAGGAAACAATTCATTCTTATGAAAACTCAATTTATATCCTGAAAACTGACTAAAATGAAACATAGAGGGTAAAGAAGTAGTAACATTAGATATGAAAAGCAATAGGTCATAAACATGAAGTGAAACTTTATGAATAGTACCTTTCCTTAAGATACTAGTGATATCTTTAGTCTCCCGAAAGGCAATTGCTAAAGGTTCTAATACCAAATCAAAAAGTAAAGGACTCAGCGGACAACCTTGTCTGGTTCCACGTTGGAGTTTAATTTGTTTAGAAATCTGAAAATTAGTAAGTACCCAAGTAGAGGGAGATTAATACTGTAATCTGATGCAATGGATAAAATTGGGCCCAAAGTTAACTTTTCTAAGGTCTTCAATAGGCAATTCCATTCAACTTGATTAAAAGCCTTCTCCGCATCCAGATAAATCACACATTTCCATAATTCCTTGGATGGAAAATAGATAACCTTTGACAGACGCCTTATATTGAAATGGGAATATCGATTTTTAGTAAATCCTGCCTGATCATCAGATATTATGGAAGGGAGTCTATGGGCAAATACTTTAGATAGGACCGTAGCATCAACATTGAGTAAAGAGATTGGTCTATATGAGGAGCATTCAGTTGGATTTTTATTCTTTTTAAGAATAAGCGAAATGGAAGCTTCATAAAAAGATTGTGGCAACCTACCGACCTGAAGGACTCAGTGAGGTTAGAACATAAATAAGGTATAAGCAATGAAGAAGAAACCTTTTAAATTCTCCACAGAATCCGTCGGGTCCTGGTGATTTCCCAGAATGCAATGAACGTATAGCCTCAGTGATTTCCTCTTGAGTAATAGGTTGATCTAACTGCTTTCGATTGTCAATCAAAGTTCAGGGATATTTAATTGGTCTAGAAAATTGTTCATTGCAGTATTATCTTTAACAGAATGATAGCTATACAATTTAGAATAAAATTCTCTAAAAGTGCAATTTATTTCAAAAGGGTCAGTTGTCATATCACCATTAGTTTTACTTTTTTAAAAATTTGCTATTTAGCCGTAAAGGTCTTCAATTGATTAGCCAATAGTTTACCGGCTTTTCTCCATGTATATAGAATCGGCTTCTAACTTTTAAAAGTTGCCTTTCAATTGGATATGTAATAAGAAGATCATATTTAGTTTTAATTTCAATATGTCTTTTGTATAGTTCAGGGTTTGTTGTCAAAGCATATTTCTGGTCTAATAGTTTTAATTGACTAATATATCAGTTCTCTCTTTAGCCACACTCAGGTTGGAGGAACAACACCTTATATACCGGCTGGGTAGCCTCCAATCTGATGGCATGAACTTTGACTTCTCTAAATTCCGATAATGCCCCTCCTCCCCTTCTTACTGCATCGCTGATATATTTAGTTGTTTTTTTTCTCTCTCTCTCTGCCCATCAATCTGCCTGTTCTCCATTTCCCTCTGGTGCACTCCTCCCTCATTTTTCTCCATAGCCCTCCCATCACATGATCCTTTCCCTTCTCCAGCTCTGTATCCCTTTTGCCAATCACCTTTCCAGCTCTTAGTTGCATCCCACCCCCTCCGGTCTTCTCCTATAATTTCGCATTTCATCATCCCCCTCCTACATTCAAATCTCTTACTATCTTTCCTTTCAGTTCGTCCTGAAGAAGGGTCTCGGCCCGAAACGTCGACAGTGTTTCTCCCTATAGATACTGCCTGGTCTGCTGTGTTTCACTAGCATTTTGTGTGTGTTGTTCTCTCTTTATTAGCTTTTTTTCTTAAAATATGCAGTATGAAATTATTTCTCCTCTGATATATGCCTTAAAGGCGTCCCAAATGATAAGACTAGAAGTCTTTTCCAACGCATTTTATTCAAAAAAAAAGAATAATTTGATTCTTCAGAAATTTCAAAAAGTCCTTATGAGATAAAAGAGTTGAATGAAAAAGGCCAGGATCTGTCCATATGAGTGAAACCAGGAAGATTTAAAGATAGAAATACAGGAGAGTGGTCGGACACAGTTATTTCTTTATATTCAAATGATCGAACTAATGGAATCATTTGACTATCAATAAAAAGATCAATCCTAGTGTATGAATGATGTACATGAGAGAAGAATGAATACTCCCTTTCTGCTGGGTGAAGAAAACGCCAGACATCAACATTATCACATTTCGTTAGAAAGTATTGAATAAAACAGCTGATATATTAGGTGTGGCTAATTTAAGAAAACAAAAATCTAATGCTGGGTCTAGACAACAATTAAAATCTCCTCCCATCACTAAAGAATAAAAACTCAAATCTGGCAAGAATGAAAAGGAACGTTCAAAATATCCTGGGACATCCACATTCCATCAGTTGTAAAGCTGTCCTTCTAACATGCTTTCACATACATACACACATCAAACAATACCCAAAGCGCCGCGGTATATTATAAACAATCCGCTCTGAACCTTCACGCTGTGCCAAGTATCATCACATAATTGAGTGGATGCCATTTTAGATCAATAAAAGTACTATTGCACCTGAACTAAGGGACTATTGAAAGATGATAACCGACTGTCTCTGTTGCTTTGTCTTTCAGCACTGTGATATAGTTCGAAAATTATTTTTCATCAGGCTTCATAATGCTTATACCAGTCTTTATTTTCCTTCTTACGCGACTGTAAGACTTTCCTTCATACTACTCACCTATAATAAACGCCATCTCCTTTATTTGTACGAAACATAAGCTACTCGCCTATATAAACACCATCTCTTCCATTTGTGTGGGCCAGACTTCACTGTTTAATCCGATAATCTGATATAATCTCGTTCCTACTTCTTGTCAGATTTGTGCGCTGCTTGTAAGAAATCAGACGGATTCTCCTTTGCTGAAACGTTTTCGAAATTATTGTATTTTTCATTTCATACTTTGTTTCCTCCACTTCATCGGTGAAATTTCCTGGTTGGATTTGAAGCATTATTGACGGGAACTTGTGGTGGAAAATGTGAGATTCTGAGAAATTGCTGCCCGATCAGGAATGGTAAGAGGTGAGGCAATGTTAGCGGGCCGGGAAAGAAGTGGGGTCTGTCCTTCATTATTGAGAAGGAAATATATAGCAGTCAGCGTTTTGATGGTTTGACCATGCAAATAATTATTTTAAAACCTTTCGGTGATATTCAAAACGGAATTGTAACGGTATGGGATTGAAAAGACATCTGCTCGACGTCGAGGCTGAGTGAAATTAAGTGAATTTTCTGCCACGAGTGGTCTGCGCCCTAGGGGATATTCTGACATTCATTTCATTCAGAACGGATGTTTTCATGGCGATGATGCGTCTGGCGGGGAGAGGCTTAGGGGTACCTTCGGGCCATTATTGGCGAATCCCTTCCCTGACCCAGCTGTACTGTCATTTTGAGTTATTTGCGACTCAGCAGCGATCGTCTACAAACGACTCTAACATATATACAGTATATCACGACTATTAAGACCATAGATCATAAAGAGGCCTTTTGTAACAGCGAGGACATACCCAATATCAGACACTGATTTGCACTGATACAATTTTATTGACTTATGTATATGTTACAATTTTATTTTGATACATTTCTGGTATGTAGGCGGAAGTTGGTGGAGATAGTTACAACCATGGCGTTTAACAGGTGTGCACTTGAATAGACAAAGTATGGGAGGAAGCTGGACGTCAGGAGGATACAGAACGAAATCAGACATACGGCATTCATGTGGTTGGAAAAGTATGATAGTGTGACATGCAGGGCCGAAGGGTCCATTGACGTGACAGAAGCCAGGCCTCTGGACCAATGAGGTAACAGCTCTTCTCGTGGCGGTTGACATCGACAATTGCCTTCACGTTCGGAGCTGCAGACCACGGATCCCACTGTTTCCAACTCCGGTTCTGACGGCCCTGGACTCATCCAGACCGCGGATCCCACCGTAGCCATCACAGACTCCAACGTCCAAGGACGTCTTCAGACCAATAATTACGGCGCTCACAGATCCGGGTCCAGCCCCGAAATCGGAGAAGCCCGCTTCCCGGCTGGGACCTTTCTAACTGCTGCTGGGTCTCCGTGGTACTCTTTTCCCTAGTTCCCCCGGTTCCCCCGTTACCTGTTGGGTTGTTGGAGGCTCCATCTTCCTCCCGTTCTACTTACATGAACATCCAAACTTCACCTTGCCTCTGATGCCACCAACTCTCTTCCATTCCCGGTTCACAGCTCCATTCCCCGCCGTGTCTTCAGAGTTCCTTTCTACCTTTCTACCTCCCCCCCCCCCCCCCCCCGAGGCGGAACGTTCTGTCCTCAACATTTTGTTCCTCTTCGCTCGCGCCTCAATGAATTCAGCGCCCACCGTGAAGCCGAGCTCTTCTTTCATCGCCTCCGTCTCCGAGCCCTCTTCTTGGGCAAGGATTCAGCGCCCAGCATTGACTGGCCCTCTTCCCGACACCAAACCTGCTCCTCTGCCTGGTCAGCCACTCTCGTTCTGTGTCTGCTCTGGATCTTTCCAAACCACGCATCAACGATATCGAGTTCAGCGCTCGTCTCTCTGTGTGAACCTTTCCCCTCTGTACTCACTGCCGTCCACTCTCTCCTTTAAAACGCCATTCTATTTCCCAATTCCTTCTTCTCCGCCGCAACAATTCCCAGGAAGAGGCTTCTCCTTCCTGGACATCAGAGATGTTCTCCTGCTTCAATGAATAGTGTTTCCCTTCCTCTAACATAGATGCCACCCTCACCTGCATCTCCTCTATTTACCGGACCTGCTCCCACTTCAGCTTCCCGCTGCCCTAACAGGGATAGGGATCGTCTTGTCCTCACCTTCCACCCCATGAACTCCCGCACCAGGCACAGCGACATCCGCCATCTTTACCGGGACCCCACCACCAAGCAGATCCTCTTTCCGCAGGAGTCGCTCCCGCCGTGATAGTCTTGTGCATCCGTCACTCCCTGTTAATCTCGCTCCTGGCACTTAACCCCACATGGATAGAAAGCATCTCCACTCCATCGCCAGAAATGGCATTTCCCATTGGCCAAACATTGTGTTTGAAATGGCCATATCTATTCAGACTGTTGTTCCTGCTTGTTTATCCGGTAACATTATATCCCGACGATTATTATGGATTGTTCTAACTATAGTAACTAAAGTGTTATTGTTATTATTATTATTATTATTATTATTATTATTATTATTATTATTATTATTATTATTATTATTATTATTATTATTATTGTTGTTGTTGTTGTTGTTATTGTTATTATTATCATTATTACTGTAGTAGTAGTAGTCGTAGTAGTTTCGTACTTTTTAATCTTTTTTGTGCTGCATCGGATCTAGCATGACAATTTTTTTTCTCATTTCACTTGTCTACAGGAAATGGCATTATTCTGGCTTGAAACCTGAATCGTGTATCTTGGGGTGTGATTTTTCCTAAAAAATAAACAACGAAATTGTCGATTTAACATTACGGCCTCTTTCAGATTTATATTCGGACCGACTATTGCTATTAGTTTCAGCGAATGATCACAATATACGGGGTTCAGTATCACATCACAGCCTGGAACCATTGGGAATAAACCCTGCCTGCCGTCAGTTGTTTTGTCTCCTGATTAAGCGTACAATTCTGATCACTGGCCATTTAACTGCGGCTATGAACTGCTCTCTGAACTTAGACTGTGTTACTCCATATATAAATGTGTTCGTGCACAGACTCAGGTTCTGTAACATGTATCCAAGTGCCTGTAAAATGAATTCAGAATAGGTATAATTATTGGGATCTGTCCCTCCGACGTTATACTTGAAGAAATTGACAACAGTCGCCAACCACAAAATGATAAAGCTGCCGGATATGGTGAAGAGGAGGATGGCAGAGCGCCGCCTGCTTTCCATTTCCGGGTCATTGCAGTTCTCCCCCTTTCTCTGACCCCTCAGTCCCTTTCGAACCCGACTGGCCGCTAAAATGTGCCGGACCGTCAGGGCGTTGAGGATCAGAATTAGTGCGAATGGAATCAGTGGGGTTAAACTCTTGTCGAATCGGTCAAAGCTCACCCACTGGTGTTCAGTGTAATAAGCTGGGTTTAGCTTACAAAACCATAAAACACCATTGATTATCTCTCTTGGGTTATGAATGAAATAGAAGGGGATATTTTTTAAACACATAATAGTGCAGGTGATCACCAGAACCAAGGCCGCGGACCTTCCTGTGCAATAGCTGGCTTTTAACTTCTGACAACAAATGGCGACAAACCGATCGAAGGTGAAGGTGACGGTGAGCCAGACCGAACAGTCTCTGGAAGCACATTGCAGTACAAAGGTAATGCTACACAAGGGATACGTCTCCAGGAAGGATCCCGGGAAATAGTACTTGGCCCGTGTGAAGAGCGCAGTGACGACAGCCGTCAGATCCGCTGCTGCCATGGCAACCAGGTAGCGTGTGGTGCACGTGGAGAGGCCGCACTTCCCCCGGGACAGGATTGCAATCGCCACTATGTTCACTGGGCAGAAGAGAAGAGTAAACAGGTACGGAATCAGAACTTTGCTTTATTCTGCTGCGATATTGATAAATTCTGTAACATTTCTTTATATTCCTGTAAATGCCTGCAGGACAACATATCTCAAAGTGGTATATGGTGGTATCTACATATCTGATCTTAGATCTCCCTTAAACTCTGAACATTAGGATGTATCTACTATGCTACTGTATTCACTGGGCGTCAGAAAAGAGAAAACAAGTATGGAATCAGAGGTTTTTCTTATTCTGCTATGAATTATATTTCATTTCTTAATTTCCTGTAAAAGCCTGCAAGAAAATCGAATCTCAAGTTGGTATACGGTGATAGAAACATATCTGATAATAAATTTAAATGAACTTAAATTTAGGACGTAAGACATTAGGACTGAAAAGACTACGGTCATACACCGTATAAATGTGAAATTCGTGACCCAAAACGAAAGTTCTAGATATATTCGGCTCTCAGGTCTGATCTGTAGGAAGAGAAGAACAGTTAACATTTTAATTCGGAGTAGTTCGTCAGAACTGGGTAGGAGTCCAAGGCGGCTCCTGATGCTGCAGTGAGTGTGGAAGGGGTGCCTCTCTCGGAGGGGAAACGAGGTTTTCAAAGGGATAAGCAGAATTAGGCCATTCGAGTCACCGTGTCTGCTCTACCATTCCACCGTGTTGATTTACTTTCCTCTCAAACCCGTTCTCCGGTCTTATCCTTCTAACCTTTCAGGTCCGTAATAGCCAAGAAACTATTAACCTCCGCTCAAAATGTACCCATTGACCTGGCCTCAACAACCGAGTGTGGCAAAGAATTCCAGACATCCATCAATCTCTGGCTTCAGAAGTTGCTCCTCATCTCTGCTCTAATGGGGCGTCCTCCTCACCAGTGTCTTCTGGTCCTATATTCCCGACACAATAGGAAACATCCTCTCCATGCCCACTCTACCTAGGACTGTCAATGCTCGAATGGGATTAGTTACAACCCGTATACTATCACCCGTGATTGCTGCCTCTTGTCTCTCAATTTCACCAATTCACTTGTCAGGAGACGGAATACTTCTTGCTGTTTGACCTGCCCTTGGAGACACTGCGAATTTAATGTTCATCTCTTGCTCACCCATCAGCCCCACGGCACGTCACACACCAGAGGCACGGAGTTTGTTTCCCCAATATAAGGCTTGCCGCTCTGAATTCTGAGAAGTTAAATAAACTTTCTCCGGTCACGTGGCCTCTTTCCTCGCCGTGATCAATGAGAATGAGAAAGGTTTAGGTAGACAGCGTGCACTGCCATAGATTAAGCCACTTCTGCTCAAACCAACGTGTGGTTTATATTAAATGAGTAATCCAGATTATTCGTGATAGCCACTGTAAAGTGTAGTGAAACGTACGGACGATCTGTACTGTTATTCCAATTTCCCCAAATGTTCGAAAGGTACCGGAGAGACACACACACTAAACCTCAGTAGGCGAGGCAGCGTCTATGGAACGAATTTCTGATCCCGTTCACGTTGGAGGCCGAGACACCAGCATCAAGCTGAGGAAGGCGAATGTGTGTCAGCTCGTATTTCTGCAACTCGGGGAATCCTGATCATACTCCTCTTCCTATTTGTATAATTTGCTCTGAGAACAACAGACTGATACTATTTTATCAACATCCTTGCTGTCGCCTAACGGTAAAATCGGAACTATTTTGAGTTTAAGAACCCTCCTCTTGCATCTCACAGAAGAAAAACAAACCCTTCGTCGCCTTAAACGAGCTGTCAGTTCCCAATTTTTAACTCCCGTTTAAAACTGTCCCGTGCAAATCTTGAGTTCTCATTGAATTCTAGACAGGGGAGTTCCCCGGTGGTATTGGTGCAGTATCGATCAATATTGGCACCCAATGTCAGAATAGCAAGAAAGAAAAGAAAGCCGGGTGGAAACTTTCTCGTTACTCTGATCTTCACTGTCTGAGTTAATATATCTTGCTGAAACATGCTTCATTAATCTGTATTTCCTCTGATTGAGAAGTAATAAGGTTCAATACTGTGATAAAAATACAAGTATTTACCAAGTGTGTTACTTCCGCGGAAATGCAAGACATCGGTGTTTTAGTTAAATAATTTGTAGAGTAACAATGTAGTGAAATAAATATGTATGAACGAAGGCGGGAAATTGGAGTTAAAGTAAAGCAGTGACGCAACATGCATTTAATAGGTCAGACAGCAGAGGAGAGCGGGACACAAAGCTGCTGATTCAGGTCTGAGAATCTTCATCAGACATACCCGGAACATTAACTACATTTCCCTTTCCACCATTACTTTTCCCGGCCCGTTGACATGTTCCAGCATTTTCTTGTCCATTTTGTGACAATGAGGTCTATGGGAATCCCAGAATTTGTCAGAAATCTAGCATTCCTTCGCGCTTCTATGACTTGAATCAGCACAGTTTGCTCAGTGTTGTTCAAGTGTATCTGTCCATCAGAATGATAATTACACTGATTACTCAACACTGTCGCCATTGTCAACAGAATAACCCGTGTATAATCCTCAAGCGGATGCTATGACCTGTAATTATGCGGGTCTGTCCAGATATGGACAAACATTTCAAAAACATCTCTAACATGCCAGGTGCTATTTATTTACAAAACCGTCATAAATCAAAAGGCAAACCTTCATCTGCAATAACCCTGTAATAAAATTTAGCGAGAGGAAGCAGGAGTTAAAAAGATATTAACGATTGGCAAATAAGCAAGTGAAACAACAACGTTGTTATGCAAAGTATTCTGTGCATATTTGCAGTTTGAAATGACTTTCAGACAAAATTTAAATTTGTAATTCTGCTCCTGTGGTCGTGTCATCTTATGGAAGCCAATTGTAGCCACATTCTATTTCTCGGTATTGTCCTGCGGCAAATTTTTTGACTGATTGATACGTTGGAAATTATTTTACGTAGATTTCAACCCAAACCGCATTTCTCTAAAGCAAACAAATTGAAAATTGAACTGGCAGCCACACAGAGAGCGAATGCTTGTTCACAGTGGCGGCGGTTGCACCGACCGAGTAACTATGAACTATGACAAGTGACGTGGCTTTGCAGTATTATGCAAGTAGCATCAAAGACAACCTTTGAAAGGAGCTGACACACACATTTGCATGTTTCCAAATGATCACAGAAACTTACCAGGAACGCCAGTAGCAGCAATGATAAGAAAGTATATTTTCCTTATTCGATAAAATTCCTCGATCATTTTCTGTGGAAGACGATCAGTCGCTGCCACTCGCGTGCAATCACTCTGAGTGAAGTTTCCAAGAGAGACACTTGTCTCGCCCTCAATTTAAACAAGTTGCAATCCCCACCGGGACTCAGAGATTACAACATCACACTGGAAAATAAAATAACAAACTAATGCAATTTACCGATTGCGTTGGCAGTTATGCAGACATGTTGTCTTTACTCCACTGTCCCAAGGACGTGGTTGTTTTTAAAATGAGATTTTTCATGACATTCTTTCGGGTAGAGTCCTTACTACTTATCTAAACAACCAATCCAATGAAAGTGTGATGAATTTACTCAGGCTTCTGCAGGCTGAATATTTATGTGTCCCTCTGTATACCGATGAAAGTGACTATTATCTGGACCTGCTACAAACAAAATGCCCTTTACTGCATCTGACTTCCTCTGCATTTATCTTCTTGAAGATTTTTGGTCTTTCATTGTGTATTTCTGTTGTTTTTTTTTAGTTAACCACCTACAGCGTATTGCAAAGAGAATTTTCATTGATCAGAACAACGTATATTTCTGAACAATATTTGAATCTGTAAATATTTTATCCTCTTTCCTCCATCTGTCAGAGGTACTGCTAGTCCAAGCGCGTTCGAGTGTACACGGTGTTTCCTAATTGTTTTCATGGCAGTATTTACTTTTCTTTGTAGGTTTTCCAGATCGTTTTCCGACCAAGATATTATGCCAATAGAATACGTAAATATGGATGCAATAGAATTATTAGATGTTTACTATTGACATGTGTTTGGCAGAGTTTCTGCAGCCTTGAAGGAAATTCTGTCGGTAGTTTTCCCTTTATCGCACTCTGACCTGTTTTCTTTGCTTATTGATTCCCAGATAATTCAATGTCTCATACTCATCGATCAGGTACATAGAAACACAGAAAACCTACAGCACAATACAGGCCGTTCGGCCCACAAAGCTGTGCTGGACGTCCTTACATTAAAAATAACCTAGGGTAACCCATATCCTTTTATTCTTCTGGGCTCCATGTACCTATTCAGGAATCTCTTACAAAAAACCTATTATATCCGCCTTCACCACCGTCGCCGGCAGCCCATTCCACGCACTCACCACTCTCTGTGTAAAAAACTTACCCCTGACATCTCTGTACCTACTTCCAAGCCTCTTAAAACTATGCCCTCTCGTGTTAGCCATTTCAGCCCTGGGAAAAAAAGCCTCTGACTATCCACACGATCAATACATCTCATCATCTTATACACCTCTGTCAGATCACCTCTCATCCTCCGTCGCTGCTAATAGAAAAGGCCGAGTTCACTAAACCATTTCTTATAAGGCATGGTCCCCAATCCAAGCAACCTCCTTGTGAATCTCCTCTGCACCCTTTCTATGGCTTCCACATCTTTCCTGTAGTGAGGCGACCAGAACGGAACACAGTACTCAAGTGGGGTCTAGGCAGGGTCCTATATAGCTGCAACATTACCTGTCGGCTCCTAAATTCAATTCTACGATTGATGAAGCCAATACACCGTATGCCTTCTTAACCACAGAGTCAATCTGCGCAGCTGATTTGAGCGTCCTATGGACTCAGACCCCAAGACCCCTCTGATCCTCCACACAGCCAAGAGCCTTACCGTTAATACCATATCCTGTCAAAATGAACCACCTCACACTTATCTGGGTTGAACTCCATCTGCCACCTCTCAGCCCAGTTTTGCATCCTATCAATGTCCAGCTGTAAACTTTGACTGTCCTCCACACTATCCACAACACCCCCAACCTTTGTGTCATCAGCAAATTTATTAACCCATCTCTCCACTTCCTCATCCAGGTCATTTCTGAAAATCACGAAGAGTAGAGGTCCCAGAACAGATCCCTGAGGAACACCTTTGGTGACCGACCTCCATACAGTATATGACCCGTCTACAACCACACACGGCCTTCTGTGGGTAAGCCAGTTCTGGATCCACAAAGCAATGTCCCCTTGAATCCAATGTCTCATTACTTTCTCAAAAAGGAGGAAGTATACATTGGATACCATAACAAATGCCTTGATAAAAGCCACGTACTACTGCTCTATTTTCATCAATGTGGTTAGTTACATCCTCAACAATTTCAATCAGGCTCGTAAGGTATGACCTGCCTTTCACAAAGCCATGCTGACTACTCCTAATCATATTATGCCTCTCCAAATGCTCATAAATCCTGCTTCAGGATCTTCTCCATTAACTTCTCAACTACTAAAGGAAGTCTCATTGGTCTATCTTTACTCTTTTTTTCTGGAATAAGGGAACATCAGCAACCGTACAATCCTCCAGAACCGTTCCAGCCCCAGTGATGATGCAAAGATCAATGCCAGAGGCTCAGGAATCTCCTGCCTCTCCTCCCACAGGAGCCTGGGTCATGTCTTGTCTGGTCCGGGTGACTTATCCAACTTGATGCTTTCCAAAAGCTCCAGCACATCCGCACATGCTCTTTTTTAAATATCTACATTCTCAAGCTTTTCAGTGCCCGTTAAGTCATCCCTACAACCGCCGAGATCCTTTTTCGTAGTGAATACTGAAGCAAAGTGCTCATTAAGTACCTCTACCATCTCCTTCGGTTCCGTACACCATTTTCCAATCTCACACTTGGTTGGTCCTATTCTTTCACATCTTATCCTCTTGTTCTTCACATACTTGTAAAATGCCTTGCTGTTTTCCTTAATACTGCCCGCCAAGGCCTTCTCATGGCCCTTTTGGCTCTCCCAGTTTCACTCTTAAACTCCTTCCGGCCAGCCTTATAATCTTATAAATATCTAGATCTCTATCATTACCTAATTTCTGGCATCTTTCATAAGCTCTTCTTTTCTTCTTGACTAGGGTTACAACAGCCTTTGTACACCACAGTTCCTGTACCCTACCATCCTTTCCCTGTCTCTTTGGAAAGTACATATGCAGAAAGCCACACAAATATCCCCTGAACATTCGCCACATTTCTTCCATACGTTTTCCTGAGAACATCTGTTTCCAATTTAAGCTTCCAAGTCCCTGCCTGATAGCCATATTTTTCCCTTACTCCAATTTAACGCTTTCCTAACTGGTCTGTTCCTTACCATCTTCAATGCTATGGTAAAGGTGATATAATTGTCATCACTATCTCCAAAATACTCTCCCTCTGAGAGATCTGACACCTGACCAGGTTCATTTCCCAATATCAGATCAGGTACAGCCTCTCCTCTTGAAGGCTTATCTACATATTATGATAAGAAACTTTCCTGAACACACCGAACAGACTCCACCCCGTCAAAACACCTTGCTTTAGGGAGATGACAATTGATATTTGGTAAATTCAAGTCACCCACCACAACAACCCTGTTATTATTACAACTTTCCAGAATCTGTCTCCCTATCAGCTCCTCGATGTCCCTGGTACTTTTGGGTGATCTATAAAAAACACCAGGTGGATTTATTGATCTCTTCCTGTCCTAACAGGAACTCAGTAGACAACCACTCCATGACTTCCTCCTTTCCCGCAACCGTGGCACTTTCTCTGATCAACAGTGCCACGTCCACACCTCTTTTACCTCCCTTCTGTCCTTTCTGAAACATTTAGAGCCTGGCACTGGCAGTAACCATTACTGCCCCTGAGCCATCCAAGTCTTTGCAATGGTCACAACATCATAACTCCAAGAACTCTCTAAGGTTATCTGTTTTGTTCATAATACTCCTTGCATTAAAATAGACACATCTGAAACAATCGGTCTGAGCGCGTCCCTTCTATATCACCTGCCTGTCGTCCCTCTCGCACTGTCTCCAAACTTTCTCTATTTGCGAGCCAACCTCCTCTTCTTCCGTCTCTTCAGTTCGGTTCCTAACCCCCAGCAATTCTAACTTAAACTCTCCCCAATAACCTTTGTAAACCTCCCCGCCAGGATATTGATCCTCCTGGGATTCAAGTGCAATCCGTCCTTTTTGTACAGGTCACGCCTGCCGTAAAAGAAGTCCCAATGATCGAGAAATCTGAATCCCTGCCCCCTGCTCCAAACTCTCAGCAACGCATTTATCCGCCACTTCACTCTATTCCTAAACTCACTGTCGCGTTCCACAGGATCTAATCGCGAGATTACTACCTTTGAGGTCCTGCTTCTCAACATTCCTTCCGAACTCCGTGTAGTCTGTTTTCAAAACCTCCTCCTTTTTCCTTTTTCCTACCTATGTCGTTGGTACCAATATGTGCCACGACTTCTGGCTGTTCTGCTTCCCACTGCGGGATATCGTAGACGGCATCAGAATCATCCCGAACCCTGGTTACTGGGAGCCAAACTACCATCCGTGTTCCTTTCCTGTGTCCACAGAATCGCCTGTCCGACCACTTCACCATAGAGTCCGCTATCACTGCTGCTATCCTCTTCCTTTCTCTATCCATCTGAGCCACAGGGCCAGAGTCTGTGCGACGGTCGGCCGTATCCACCCCCCCCCCCCCCATCAGAGCAGTACTGAAGTATTTACTGTCAAGGGGTACAGCCACAGGGGTATTCTAACATCTGACTCTTGCCCTTCCCCCTCCTGACTGTTACCCTCTTTTCTCTCTCGCGAGGCCCCGGTGTGACTACCTCCCTATAGCTTCTAGCTATCATTTCCTCACTCTCCCTGACCAGACGAAGGTGGTATAGCTCATCTCCAGCACCATAAAACGGTCCCTAAGGAGCTGCAGATCGACGCACCTGGCGCAGATGTGGCCGTCCGAGAGGATTGGAGTCTCCGTGACTTCCTACATCTGAAACCGAGCACAGAAAACCGGCCTCACACACGTACTTCCTTTCTGTATTTCACACAGGCAACCTACCCCGCCTCGACCCGATATCGCTGAGGCCCCGTTGAGCGAAAGCCCTCCAACTCTGTCTCCCTCTGCTCTGTACATTGTATCCTGCTGCTCCGTTTTGTATTCCATTGGCTTTATTCATGACCATCGATCGGGTACATTGCCTCCTGCTGCTCCGTTTTGTATTCCATTGGCTTTATCCATGACCATCGATCGGGTACATTGCATCCTGCTGTTCCGTTTTGTATTCCATTGGCTTTATTCATGACCATCGATCGGGTACATTGTCTCCTGCTGCTCCGTTTTGTATTCCATTGGCTTTATTCATGACCATCGATCGGGTACGTTGCCTCCTGCTGCTCCGTTTTGTATTCCATTGGCTTTATTCATGACCATCGATCGGGTACATTGCCTCCTGCTGCTCCGTTTTGTATTCCATTGGCTTTATTCATGACCATCGATCGGGTACATTGACTCCTGCTTCTCCGTTTTGTATTCCATTGGCTTTATTCATGACCATCGATCGGGTACATTGTATCCTGCTGCTCCGTTTTGTATTCCATTGGCTTTATTCATGACCATAGATCGGGTACATTGCCTCCCGCTGTTCCGTTTTGTATTCCATTGGCTTTATTCATGACCATCGATCGGGTACATTGCCTCATGCTGCTCCGTTTTGTATTCAATTTGCTTTATCCATGACCATCGATCGGGTACATTGACTCCTGCTTCTCCGTTTTGTATTCCATTGGCTTTATTCATGACCATCGATCGGGTACATTGACTCCTGCTGCTCCGTTTTGTATTCCATTGGCTTTATTCATGACCATCGATCGGGTACATTGCCTCCTGCTTCTCCGTTTTGTATTCCATTGGCTTTATCCATGACCATCGATCGGGTACATTGCCTCCTGCTGCTTCGTTTTGTATTCCACTGGCTTTATTCATGACCATCGATCGAGTACATTGCCTCCTGCTGCTCCGTTTTGTATTCCATTGGCTTTATCCATGACCATCGATCGGGAACATTGCCTCCTGCTGCTCCGTTTTGTATTCCATTGGCTTTATTCATGACCATTGATCGGGTACATTGCCTCCTGCTGCTCCGTTTTGTATTCCATTGGCTTTATTCATGACCATCGATCGAGTACATTGCCTCCTGCTGCTCCGTTTTGTATTCCATTGGCTTTATCCATGACCATCGATCGGGTACATTGCCTCCTGCTGCTCCGTTTTGTATTCCATTGGCTTTATTCATGACGATCGATCGGGTACATTGCCTCCTGCTGCTCCGTTTTGTATTCCATTGGCTTTGTTCATGAACATCGATCGGGTACATTGCCTCCTGCTGCTCCGTTTTGTATTCCATTGGCTTTATTCATGACCATCGATCGGGTACATTGCCTCCTGCTGCTTCGTTTTGTATTCCACTGGCTTTATTCATGAACATCGATCGGGTACATTGCCTCCTGCTGCTCCGTTTTGTATTCCATTGGCTTTATTCATGACCATCGATCGGGTACATTGCCTCCTGCTGCTCCGTTTTGTATTCCATTGGCTTTATTCATGACCATCGATCGGGTACATTGCCTCCTGCTGCTTCGTTTTGTATTCCACTGGCTTTATTCATGACCATCGATCGGGTACATTGCCTCCTGCTGCTCCGTTTTGTATTCCATTGGCTTTATTCTTGACCATCGATCGGGTACATTGTATCCTGCTGCTCCGTTTTGTATTCCATTGGCTTTCTTCATGACCATCGATCGAGTACATTGCCTCCTGCTGCTCCGTTTTGTATTCCATTGGCTTTATTCATGACCATCGATCGGGTACATTGTCTCCTGCTGCTCCGTTTTGTATTCCATTGGCTTTATTCTTGACCATCGATCGGGTACATTGTATCCTGCTGCTCCGTTTTGTATTCCATTGGCTTTGTTCATGACCATCGATCGAGTACATTGCCTCCTGCTGCTCCGTTTTGTATTCCATTGGCTTTATTCATGACCATCGATCGGGTACATTGTCTCCTGCTGCTCCGTTTTGTATTCCATTGGCTTTATTCTTGACCATCGATCGGGTACATTGTATCCTGCTGCTCCGTTTTGTATTCCATTGGCTTTATTCATGACCATCGATCGGGTACATTGTCTCCTGCTGCTCCGTTTTGTATTCCATTGGCTTTATTCATGACCATCGATCGGGTACATTGCCTCCTGCTGCTCCGTTTTGTATTCCATTGGCTTTATTCATGACCATCGATCGAGTACATTGCCTCCTGCTGCTCCGTTTTGTATTCCATTGGCTTTATTCATGACCATCGATCGGGTACATTGCCTCCTGCTGCTCCGTTTTGTATTCCATTGGCTTTATTCATGACCATCGATCGAGTACATTGCCTCCTGCTGCTCCGTTTTGTATTCCATTGGCTTTATTCATGACCATCGATCGGGTACATTGTCTCCGGCTGCTCCGTTTTGTATTCCATTGGCTTTATTCTTGACCATCGATCGGGTACATTGTATCCTGCTGCTCCGTTTTGTATTCCATTGGCTTTATTCATGACCATCGATCGGGTACATTGTCTCCTGCTGCTCCGTTTTGTATTCCATTGGCTTTATTCATGACCATCGATCGGGTACATTGTATCCTGCTGCTCCGTTTTGTATTCCATTGGCTTTATTCATGACCATCGATCGGGTACATTGTATCCTGCTGCTCCGTTTTGTATTCCATTGGTTTTATTCATGACCATCGATCGAGTACATTGCCTCCTGCTGCTCCGTTTTGTATTCCATTGGCTTTATTCATGACCATCGATCGGGTACATTGTATCCTGCTGTTCCGTTTTGTATTCCATTGGCTTTATTCATGACCATCGATCGAGTACATTGCCTCCTGCTGCTCCGTTTTGTATTCCATTGGCTTTATTCATGAACATCGATCGGGTACATTGTATCCTGCTGCTCCGTTTTGTATTCCATTGGCTTTATTCATGAACATCGATCGGGTACATTGTATCCTGCTGCTCCGTTTTGTATTCCATTGGCTTTATTCATGACCATCGATCGGGTACATTGCCTCCTGCTGTTCCGTTTTGTATTCCATTGGCTTTATTCATGACCATCGATCGGGTACATTGTATCCTGCTGCTCCGTTTTGTATTCCATTGGCTTTATTCATGACCATCGATCGGGTACATTGCCTCCTGCTGTTCCGTTTTGTATTCCATTGGCTTTATTCATGACCATCGATCGGGTACATTGTATCCTGCTGTTCCGTTTTGTATTCCATTGGCTTTATTCATGACCATCGATCGGGTACATTGTATCCTGCTGTTCCGTTTTGTATTCCATTGGCTTTATTCATGACCATCGATCGGGTACATTGCCTCCTGCTGCTCCGTTTTGTATTCCATTGGCTTTATTCATGACCATCGATCGGGCACATTGCCTCCTGCTGCTCCGCTTTGTATTCCATTGGCTTTATTCATGACCATCGATCGGGTGCATTGCCTCCTGCTGCTCCGTTTTGTATTCCATTGGCTTTATTCATGACCATCGATCGGGTACATTGCCTCCTGCTGTTCCGTTTTCTATTCCTTTGGCTTTACTGCGCCTTGCTCTATGTTTAACGTTCTACACTTATTCAGTCCAGAGTTCATCTTGTTGTATTTCTTTGTTGTACTGTGAATGCATGCAAGAATACGATTCACAAGGCAGTGTATATTGACATAGATGTGGCTTGATAATATATTTACTTTGGTCTGTGATTTTGAAAGCGGATGTTTGAGTAAGCTCTGTCGTGAGACGTTACCTGCGAATCGCAGGAATATGGTGGTGAAGCTGTAATAATGTCAGTCAGGGTTGTTTAGAAATTTGGAGCCGGCGGGGTGAAAAGTCCTCCTTTTGTCCCTCATGTCAGTCATTCACTCATCCATTTTTCACCAACTTTCTCTGGGAATCGCTCATTCAAACCATCCGCCTTCCGATGGAGAGAATTGCAGAATTTCAATCCAGGAGACACGAGATGAGGTTGGCGTGTTAATAATACCCCCTACCCCCGTAACTATTTATCATTGTGTGAGATTTTCTCACTTATTGGAATATCTCGAGATCTACCTGCCTTGCCCTTTTCACATCATGAATTTCACAGAGAACATCACTCATTCTCTGAACCTATAAGCAACGCAGATCTACATTATTCAAATTCTGCGAACTGTCATTCAAACCTATGCACCTATCCCGCCAGGAAAAACCACGCAGGGCATATTACTCACACACATAACACATAAAAATATTACCACAAACAAATTAGCCAACCAGTCAAACAAGGCTCTCAGACTCTGGAATACGAGATGACTTCCGCAAATTAAGGAGAAGGTGACTGGGTTGCTGAAAGGTCTGATAGTCGATAAGCCACCTGAACCAGATGGACAACACCCCAGAGGTAGCTGAAATGATTGTGGAGGCATCTTTCAACAATCACTAGATACTAGGATGGTTTCGGCCGAGTGGAAAATTACAAATGGCACTCCCTCTTTAAAAGGGAAGGAGGCAAAAGACAGGAAATTATATTGAGAACAATGGACTGTTCATTTCACTCACGCAGCTATCACGTGATGAAAGCCACAGATGCAAATTCACCCACAGACAGGAATAGGGTGGTGAACTGATACAGAATGGGGGAGGGAGGGGTTGTGCGAGAGAGGATCAGAGAGATGCCATGCAATGTGTGTGGCTGAATATTCTGTTTCTCTACAAAAAAATTCAATTATTCACTCGTGCTTCTGTTGCCATTACAGTTCCAATATATTTGTAAATATCCCTCTGATTACGTCTGCCCTGTTCTGTTCTCCTGTTGTTCACCGCATGCAGACAGATTGAGAACCGGGTGGGGGGGGGGGGGTTTCACATCAGAGACCCGTGTAATGTTTGGTGAAACAGGAAGCTTTGGCACAATGCATTGAGGTGCTCGGGGGCGGGAATGCGGAGTGTGAAAAAGTGAAATACAGCAGAGGTGAGAGAGGAAAGGAAAAAGAGTTTTCCAGTCATACAGCACAGAAACAGGCCCTTTGGCCCATTGTGTACGTGCTGACCATCAAACACCATTGACACTGATCCTACGCTAATCCCACGGTATGGTCTCCACATTTTCCCCAGAGGCAGTTTTCTGTGATCATGCAATCTACTGGTCAGTGTGTGCAACGAAACCAGGAAACCCTTCTCTGGAGTTACGTCCTCAGGTCCCTTACATCCCATGATGAAATAAGACAACACAATAGGAGCAAGAGGACCTACCACTGACCCTCAGACCTGGTCTGTCACTCACTGGTTCCCTTGTCCCCGTCCTCCACCAGTGCAGAGGAACGGAGAAGCCTATTAAATGTGATGGATAGAGCCCTGTCATCAGGAAAGGTCCCACCCCCCCCAACTCCGCCATAGAGCACATCGACAAGGAGCTTTGAAGCAAGAACACAGCACCCAACATCAGGAACCCCCACTGATCAGACCATGCTCTCATTTCGCTGCCTACTTTGGGCAGAGGGTAAGCAGCCTTAGCTCTCACACAAGCAAACCAAGAACAGTTATATGCTTCAATCTTCAGGCTGCTGGTCCAATGTGGATAACTTCACTCACCTGAATCCTAACTGACTCCACAACCTATGGACTGACTTTCAAGGACTCTACATCTCATGTTCTCAGTATTGTATTATTCAATTAAATATCCATCTACACAGCCTTGTAAAATTACTCCGCCTGAACATTTTGTTCACATTAATGAGTGCTGCAACCTGGGATTTTGACCAATTCATCTGAGAATTTTTATTTGTGAATCACATGCTCTTTTTCCCCCCGTGGAGCCGAAACAAAGAGCGAAAATTATAAACTTTGAAAAACTAAAAATTCAAAAACTGAAATGTCTGCAGATCAAAGTATTCATTCCGCCCCCCCCCCCCCCCCCCCTTTGCCCTGTACTTAGTTGAACCATCACTCACAGCTGGTAACATGGACAATATTACTTTATAATTAGTTTCTATTAGTTTTGCGGGCAAGGGTGTGCCTTTTTATTTTAACCAAAGCTTCTCCCTTGTTGTTCGTCCATAGTTCCCCTTTTTAGGGAAGGCTTTAGAGATTGTGGAGCCATGAACTTCATCTCCAGTTGCCATCACTGACTACTGCAGCTCACTCAGAGTGACAGATTGGTTCACAGTATAAGGTGGCGCCACGGAAGTCGTGCGATAACATACTGGCTGTTCATAAACCTAGAAATACAAATAAATATTAAGTACCTTATTAAAACATATTTTCGATGGAGAATTGTGGTCAGCGATCACCGTCAACAACGAAGGGGCGAGCCCGCCTCGAGGGTCGAGGCGTTCACATGTGAGACAGGTTCGGAGAGAAGTCTAGTCATGTTGCAGGAGAAGTAGTCGGAACAAGGTCGAGGCAGAGTGGAGGTGAGCGGAGCGGAGAGGAGTGTCAAAGACCATCTTCCTAAACTGAGAGCGAGGTCTGATTGATCCAAGTGCGTGGACTATTTGGAAAGGTGTGGTAAGGACCGTAGGGAAGTGACAGGGCCCGGGTCCCAGTGCGGGAGAGAGGACGATTTAAATGCCGGGGCAGATGGATTGAAAATGCCGGGTGTCAGGAACAGAGGCGAGGGTTGCACCGGTTCTGCTCGCTCCTGCTCTTTATGATTCACCGGGTCCTGTCTTATTACAATAAAATTGCCTGCCCCGCTCGTCCCAATTTAAACCCTGAATCCATATCTTTTACCAAAACCATCTTAAATTGAGTGTCCGCTTTTCTGAACCGTCTCTATAGCTGCGCATTTATTGACCGATCCTTATGTTTCTAAACACAGAACACAAAGATTATAAACTTAGAAATCGGGCTCTTTAACCATCAATCATCAACGTCGGAGTGACATCTTCCAGTACATCTATGAAGGAACATTTTTTCTCTTCTGATGTCTTTTTTTTCTCTTTTCAAGGTGACTGGGGTCCTATCTACAGCTGCGCTCAAACTGCGGATCTTCACGGGCGGTGGGTCTCACTCTCGGACTCGCCGAGTGGGGCGCGGCCCTGTGGACGACTCGATTCCACACTGACGTCACCGACTGAAGCGTCGTGGGAGACTGAAATATCAATACAGCAGGCGGTGTGCGCTGCTATTGAAAGAACCCCTTCACAATCTCTCTCTCTCTCTCCGTCTCTCTCCACCCCGCCCACTTTCTCTCTCTCCCTCTCTCTCGATGTGAGTGATAGTTTTCTCATGCTGGGGTCTGGGAACTCAGACACGCGACGTAACAGCTTGTGACATCGAAGCAGCGAGCTGTCGGTTTCTCCTCTCACTGTTGCAGAAGCGAACTCTCTCTCTCTCTCCTGCCGGTAAGCGACAGAGATCCTGTCTGAGATGTCGAAGTGTTAAGACAGATAGTAGTTTTTGATGGACTCTAGATCACAGTATCTGGATGATCACTTGAATCAACAAGGCGTAGGAGGGTATGAAGCAAATGCGTTTAATGGGATTGGTGTAGATGGGTACTTGATGGTCAGCATGGACTGGATGGGCCAAAAGGCCTGTCAGTGCTACAAGATTTCATGGCTACAGTGGTTTCAAAGTTTGAAGTAAATTTATTTTCAATGAACATACAGAACATGTTGTCCTACACCAGCCTGAAATTCACTCTCTTGCAGGCACTCAGTGTCACAAAGAAATACAATAGAATTAATGAAAAAACTACACACAGATAAAGACCGACAAACAACCAATGTGCAAAAGACAAATTGTGCAAATATATAAACACACAAATAATAATAAATAGATAAAGAGAGTGCCTTGAAAAGTTATTCAGCCCCACAACTATTTGGACTACAGTATACATTGAAGTAAGATTTTTGAGCTAATCTATAAAACAGTGTGATCATGTCGAATCAGAAGAACAAATTCAAAACCTGCCAATTCACTGAAAATTAAAATCCAAAATTGTGAGCTGTAAAATTACCCCCCACCCTTTGTACTATGAATTTCCTCCGGTGCAATATATTACCTTACCAACTCACCCAACCTGCTGATGTAGAGAATTGGAGGATCACCTGTTGTCCATGAATTCATAAGAATAAATACCCCATCTCTCTGCAAGGTCCAAATATCTGGACGATTTTCAACAGACCAAACCAAAATGAAGACAATAGTGCATTCAAGGCAAGTCAGGGAAATGATAATAGAGAAGCAAAAATCAGGGGAAGGGTACAAGACCATCCCAAAGGCATTGAACATACATTGGAGCTCAGGGTAATCCATCATGAAACCACAGCCACACTGCCTCGGTCAGGCTGCCCTCAGAACTCAGTCACCGGAGAAGATTGGCACTTGTAAGAGAGGCTCCTGCCAAGCCAATAAAAACAAAATTCAAAGTACATTTATTAACAAAGTATGTATAAACTATACAGCCTGGAGATCCAGCTCCTTACAGGCAGCCAGAATGCAAGAAACCTAAAGAAATCAAAAAACAAAAGTACCAGATAACGTCCAAGGCACAGATTGAGAGAAAAAAAACACAAATCTTACAAACAATGAAAGCAAGAAACAGCATTCAGAACGAAAGTGAGTCCATGGACACGAAGCCCAGAGCCGGCCCACAGCCTATGTCTCAGTCTATCACACGACGGGGCTCACAGACACGAAGCCCAGAGCAGCTGGAGCCGGCTCACGGTCTCAGCCTCAATGCAGCGGAGAGCAGAGCAAATGTTGCGGAGCGGCGAACAGAACCAGCCCGACCCTCGCCTCCGGTCCCAATACTCTGCCATTTCAAAATAATTGACCCAGTGTTTAAATCGTCCAATCTCCGAGTCGTGACCCACACCAGGACCCGGACCCTGTCACATCGATACCATGAGATATAGGAGCAGAATTGGGCAGTTTGGCCCATCGAGTCTACTCTGCCATTTCATCAGGGCTGATCCGATTTTTCTCTCAGCCCCAACCTCCTACCTTCTCCCGTATCCCTTCATGCCCTGACCAATCAAGAATCTATCAAAATCTGCCTTAAATATACATAAAGATTTGGCTTCCACAGCTGCTGTGACAAAGAATTCCACAGATTCACCACTCTCTGGATGAAGAAATTCCTCCCCATATCTGTTCTAAAAGGAGGCCCCTCTATTCTGAGGCTGTCCCCTCTGGTTGTAGACTCTCCTGTCAGAGGGAACATCCTCTCCATATCCACTCTATCAAGGTCTTTCACCATTCGATAGGTTTCAATGAGGTCACCATTAATTCTCCTCAACTCGAGTGAATACAGCCCCAGAGACATCAAACGCTCTTCGCATGATGAGCCGTTCAATCCTGGAATCTTTCTAGTGAACCTCCTTTGAACCCTCTCCAGTTTCAGCACCTCCTTTCTAAAATAAGGAGTCCAAAACTGCTCACAATACTCCAATACAGGCCTCACCTGTGCTTTATAAAGTTTCAACATTACATCCTTGTTTTTATATACTAGGCCTCTTGAAATGAAAGCTAACATTGCATTTGTCTTCTTCATGACAGACTCAACCTGCAAATTAACCTTTATGGAATCCTGCACACTCACTTCCCGATACTCCTGAACTCGAGTGAATACATTGAATCCATGAACACTACTTCAGTACTGTTTTATTTCTGCCTTTTTGTTTGAACGACTCACTTTATAATAAAAGAAGTAATACATTTATGTATCACTGTAAGTCAGGGTTGTTTTCCCGTTATATCATTGTGCTGCTGCCGTAAAGGTAACAAATTTCACGACATCTGCCGGTGATATTAAACCTGATTCTGATTCTGAAGTTCACAGGTTGAAACAGGAAGCACTGGCACAATGTGAGGTGTTGAGGGGAATGGGAAGAGCGAGAAAGTGAAAGACAGTACAGTTGAGAGAGGAAGGGAGAGATAAAGTCACAGAGACACACAACACAGAAACAGGCCCTTTGGCCCACTGGGTACGTGCTGACCATCAAACACCATTGACACCGATCCGACGCTGATCCCAGGTTATTGGCTCCACATTTCCCCGGAGGTAGTTTTCTGTGGTTATTTGATCTACTGATCAGTACGTGGAACAAAACCAGGACACCCAACTCTAGAGTTACCTCATGAGGTCCCTCCATCTCAATATGCAAGAAGACAGCACGCTAGGAGCAGAAGACGTCCCAGGCTCCTCAAGCCCGGGCCACCACTCACTGGTTAATTTGTCCCAGTCCCACACCAGTGCACAAAAATGGAGAAGCCTATTAAAAGTGGTCAATGCAGCCCAGTCCCCCAGGACAAACTCTCCGCACCACTGAGCACATCTACAAGGAGTGTTGATACAAGAAAACAGCGTCCAATATCAAGGACCCCCACCGTCCATTCCATGCTGTCTTCCCGCTGCTTCCATCGACCAAGCGGTACAGGAGCCTTAGGTCTCACATCACCAGGTTCAGGAACAGTTATTAACCTTCAATCATCAGCTGATGAAATAGTATTGATAACTTCACTCACCTCAATACTAAACTGATTGCAAAATCAGTTTCAAGACTCACTTTCAAGGAATCTGTATCTTGAAAATGTATTCAGTTCCCAACACCTTGCTCACATAAATGAGTATTGCAACCAGGGATTTTGATCAATTTAACTGAGAGTCACATGCTCCTTTTTCACAATGGAGCCGAAAAGCAAACAGGGATAATTGTAAAGCATTACAAACTAATATTTCAAAAACTGAAATGTCAACAGCTCAATAGTTTTCAAATACCTTTGGTCTGTACTGAAGAAGCGAGGCTAACTCGGGCGCCCATGTGTGCAGGTGGGAGAGTGACTCGGACAGAGGTCGAGTCATCTTCGAGGGGAAGTTGTCGGAGGCAGGTGGAAGCGGAATCGGGGCGTGTGGAACGGAGAAAAGACGGAGGGGAAGGCTTAATTACATACCAATGAAGAAGTGTTTTAACTCGAGGCTGAGGCTGACAAGGGAATCATGGATCTGTATTCCCAGATCTTGTTGATCGACTGCATTCCTCAGTGCCCTACCACTCGCTGTGTCAGTCCTAGCCATGTCTGTCCTACCAAAGAGCAACACTTCACACTTGTTTGCATTAAAATCCATTTGCCAATTTTAAACATTTTTTTTCAAGCTGGTTCAGATCTTGCGTCAATTTTGACAGCTTTCCTCTCTATCCAATATGTCCCGAATCGGTGTCATTCGCAAATTTGCTGATCTGGTTTACTACATTATCATTCAGATCATTGATATCGATGACAAACAACAACAGACCCAGCACCGATCCCTGTGGCACACCACTAGTTACAGACCACCATTCAGAGAGGCAATTATCTTCTACCGCTGTTTGGATTAGACATTGGTTTTGTGTGAGATGCCAATTTACTACCGCATCCTGAAAGCCAGGAGACTGAAACTTCTTGACCAACCTCCCATGCAGTACCTTGTCAGAGGCCACGTTAAGGTCCATGTAGACAATATCTACTGCCTTGGCCTCAACAACTTTCATGGTAAATTCCTCAAAAATTCTGTATAATTGGTTAGACATGACATACCACGGAGCAAGTTATGTTGACTATCCCTATCTGTCCCTACCATCCAAGTACTTGCATATCTGGTTGCTTAGAAAAGCTTCCAATAACCTCCCAATGCTGATGTCACGCTCACCGGCTTTAAATTTCCTGGTTTATTTTTAGAAACGTTCATAATGAATGGAACAACATTGCTATCCGCCAATTTGTTGGCATCTCAACTGTTGCTAAGTATGTTTTAATTGTCTCTGGTGGTGTCCCTGCAATTACTTCTGTAGCATCTCAGAAGATCTGAAGGAATAGCTTGTCAGACCCTGGGGTTTTATGCATCCTAATTTGCTTAAAGACAGCAAACCACTCTTCCTCTGTAATAGACAATAGGTGCAGGAGCAGGCCATTCGGCCCTTATAGCCAACACCGCCATTCACTGTGATCATGGCTGATCATCCACAATCGGTACCCCTTATACCTTCCCTGATCTCCCCACTTTGCCTCACTTCTCTAGACTCTATATCCGGCTCCCAAGTAATGCAAATGCAAATTATCCATTTAAGATCTTCCCCATCTCTTTTGGTTCCATGCATCGAAGATCTTCAAGAGGACCAATTTTATCCCTGGCTATGTTTTTGCATTTAATATATCTGCAGAATCCCTTGAGATAGTCCTTCACTTTCTGTGCTAGAGGAACCTCATGGTTTCTTTCAGCTGTCCTGATTTCTTTCTCCAGTGTTCTCTAACATCTCTTATACTTCTCAAGTGCCTCATTTGTTCCTTCCTGCCCCTCCCGCTTGCTAAGTACCTCCTCCTCCCTCTTCTTACCCCAGACCTGAATATCTTTCAAACACCAAGGATCCCTAAAACTGCTATCCTGGCATTTTATTCTGACAGGAACATACATATATTGTACTCTCAAAATTCCACCTTTAAAGGCCTCCCACTTACCAAGCATAACTTTGCTAGAGAACAACTTGCCCCAATCCACACTTGCCAGATCCGTTCTATACCATCAAAATTTCTCCAGCTTAAAATCCCAACCTGAGGACCAGATCTCTCCTGCTCCAAAATTATCTTGAAACTAATGGCATTGTGATCAGCAGATACAAAGTGTTCCCCTACACAAACTTTTATCTCCTGTCCTGTCGCATTCCGCAAGATCAGATGAAGTACTGCACTCTCTCTCTCGCACTTCGACCTCAATGTACGGAATGAGAAAACTAATTGCTCTTACTCCAAATGAACGCTTTCCTATCTTGTGTGCTTCTATCCCTCTTCAATGCTATGCTAGTTCAACCTCATGCTTTCTGGTAGCTGTCCGGATTTCTTTCTTGAGTTTTTCTAGCATATGTTATACTCCTCAAGTACCTGACATGTTCCTTCCTGACCCTCCGTGCTTTGACCCCCTCCTTATTCTTACCCAGGACTTGAATATCTCTCAAACACCAAGGATCTCTAAACCTGTTGTATTTGCCTTTTATGCTGACAGGAACATACATACATTCTACTCTCAAAATTCCTGCTTTGAAGGCCTCGCACTTGGCAGACATAACTTTGCTAGGAAACAACCTGTAACAGTCCACACTTGCTCTATCCTTTCGATGCCATCAAAATTTCTTCAATTTAAAATCGCAACCCTAGGGACAGACTTCTCCTGCCCCATAGTTCTCTTGAAACGCATAGTACTCTAATCACCAGCTGAAAAGTGTTCCTCTACACAAACTTCAGTTACCTGCCCTGTCTCATTCCCGACCATCAGCTGAAGTATTGCACTCTCTCTCTCTCATTTAGACCTCTATGCATTGAAGAAGAAAACTTTCCTGAACACATTTGACAAACACTATCCCAACTAATCCTTTCAGAGTATTTGAATCCCAGGTCAATATCTGGTAAGTTATAATCACCTATCATCACAACCTTGTGTTTCTTGCAACTGTCTGCCTGCTCTACAAATTTTCTCCTCTAGATCCAGCTGACTATTGAGTGGTTTGTAATATTGTCTCATTAATGTGATCACCCATTTCCTATCTCTTAGTTGCACTCATATAGCTTCAGTAGTCAAGCTCTCGAACCTGTCCTGTTGGAACAATGCTGTGACATCTTCCAACAAGTAATGCTACTACTCTCCCTTTAATTCCCCCATGCTCTGTCATTTCTGAAACAACGGATTCCTGGAACACTGAGGAGCTAGTCCTGCCCCTCACGTAACTAAGTCTCACTAATGGCTGCAGTGTCATAATTCCATGTGCTGATACATGTCCTGAGTTCATCTGCCTCTCTTAATAATGATTGTATTTAAATATACACAACCCAGAACATTAGTCCTACCACGCTCAACCTTCGATACTACGTATCTACAGAAATTTATCAAAAAGTTAAGTGACATGCCGAATCTTTGTAAACTTCCAGGGCAGTAGAGGTACTGCCTTGCTTTCTCTATAACGGAAATCATGTGTCATTACTATCAAGCTGATATTAAGTTAAATTACTGTCAAGTAGTTGAAAGTTATGGTCAAATGAGGTGCTTGAGGAGCATAAGAAACGTTAGGAAATACTGAACAGGGAAATCATGAGAGTTAAAAGAGGTTGCTCTGTCAGACAAGGTAAAAGAGAATGCCAATGGCTTCTACAGATATATTAAGTGCAAGATATAGCAAGAGACAAAATTGGTCTTCTTGAAGATCACCGTGGTAACTCACGAATACAGTCAGACACAACATAGGCTCTATGGGTCAGAGGCAAAATCGTAGTTATGGACCATGTCCAGATTACAGAGGAGGAAGTGATTGATGTTTTGAGTCAAATTAGAATATCAAAATCCCAGGGACCTGACAAGATGGGACAAGATGGGGACCTCAGCCTTTGTGGGAGGCCAGTGGACAAATTTCGGGGGCACATTTAAAGAGGTTTCAAACATCCTTAGCTAAAGGTGAAATGCCAGAGGACTGGAGGATAGCTAATGTTGTTCTGTTTGTTCAAGAAAGACTCTAACAATAAGCCGGGAAATTACACGCTGGTGAGCCTGACATCGATAGTCGGTGAATTATTAGAAGGTTTTGCAAAGGGCGTGATATATAAGTACTTGGATATTGACGGCTGATTAGAAGCAATCAACAAGGCTTTGCGCATGGTAGGTCGTCCAAACAAACTTACAGTATTGACCTATTGCCAACCTGACTGGGGGTTTATCCTGTGTCCACTCCCCCTCTAATGTCTGCTGTCCATTACAGACGATCTACACCTGCCACTCCACAATACTGACCCATTATAAACCTGGCTACAGTAATCCTGTGACTATTTCCTCTCTAGCGCCTGTGACCATTCCTGTCCCTCTGCTCAATACTGACCCACAAATGTGGTTGTTGTTGTTAGAGGCAGCTCACTGACTGGGAACAATAGGCTCTTCATTACAGAGGCTCAGGATAGATGATGTCCGTTTGCTTTGCATACTTTTTCAAAACATACATCAACTGTTCCACTGCCCAGTTCTGGTTTCATTGCTTCGAGAAGCCGGTGTGGAAAGTAGTCGTTGACTTATCGTTGCGTCTGACACCACTCACCGCAGAGAGTGAGGGGATTGTAGGTGGTCCCATCTCCCTCCAGTTCACACAGCAACACCTCATCGGGAGTCACACGTGAGTAGACATTAAAAAAAACCGATGGAACATGAAGATTTGTCTTGTGCTCTGTGTTAGCGTGTGTGTGCAGAGAGAGAGAGGTGGGGAGAGGGGAGAGAGGGGGGAAAGAATATAAATGGTGGGTATCAGGAAGAGATTTCTCATCTCTGTCCAGGGTCTCAGTGAGGGAAATCTCACTGTGTATGGGGTCCCAGTGAGGGGTAGGGGGAGATCTCACGGATTTTCGTGGGGTCTCAGTGATGGTCACCTTGCCTCTACGGGTTCTTAGAGGGAGGTTTAATCTCAGCCTGTGGCGTCTCAGTGATGGAGTGAAGGAGATCCTAACTCTGTCTGTGGAGTCCGGGCAGTGTTGTACCATAGGAGGTCAAGATGGTGCCCGGGAGTGTTGTACAATAGATGGTCAAGATGGTGCCTGGGGAGTGTTGTACAATAGACGGTCAAGATGGTGTCTGGGGAGTGTTGCACAATCGATGGTCAAGATGGTCTCTCGGGTGTGTAGTACAATAGACGGTCAAGATGGTGTCTGGGGAGTGTTGTACAAAAGATGGTCAAGATGGTGCCTGGTGAGTGTTGTACATTCAATGGTCGAGATGGTGTCTGGTGAGTGTTGTACAATAGACGGTCAAGATGGTGTCTGGGGAGTGTTGTACATTCAATGGTCGAGATGGTGCCTGGTGAGTGTTGTACAATAGACGGTCAAGATGGTGGCTGGGGAGTGTTGTACATTCAATGGTCGAGATGGTGTCTGGGGAGTGTTGTACAATCGCTGATCAGGATGGTGTCTGGGGAGTGTTGTACAATAGACGGTCAAGATGGTTTCTGGGGAGTGTCTTACAGTCGATGGTCAAGATGTTGTCGGGGGAGTGTTGTACAATCGATGGTCAAGATGGTGTCTGGGGAGTGTTGCACAATCGATGGTCAAGATGGTCTCTCGGGTGTGTAGTACAATAGACGGTCAAGATGGTGTCTGGGGAGTGTTGTACAAAAGATGGTCAAGATGGTGCCTGGTGAGTGTTGTACATTCAATGGTCGAGATGGTGTCTGGTGAGTGTTGTACAATAGACGGTCAAGATGGTGTCTGGGGAGTGTTGTACATTCAATGGTCGAGATGGTGCCTGGTGAGTGTTGTACAATAGACGGTCAAGATGGTGGCTGGGGAGTGTTGTACATTCTATGGTCGAGATGGTGTCTGGGGAGTGTTGTACAATCGCTGATCAGGATGGTGTCTGGGGAGTGTTGTACAATAGACGGTCAAGATGGTTTCTGGGCAGTGTCTTACAGTCGATGGTCAAGATGTTGTCGGGGGAGTGTTGTACAATCGATGGTCAAGATGGTGCCTGGGGAGTGTTGTATAATAGATGGTCAAGATAGTGGTTGAGGAGTGTTGTAAAATCGATGGTCAACATCGTGTCTGGGGAGTGTTGTCCAGAAACCACACACAAAATGCTCTCAGAAAAAAAGGTTTCTGGTTGCTTACTCGATCGTTGCTTTTTACCATCTTCTACATGTTACACCCTTGAAAAGGTTTCACTGCTAATGTAATGGTCTTTCTGTAGCCGCAGACTTTGTGTTATGGTTAGAGAAAACGGGTGCTTTGGAATGAGATCTGTCCAGTGAGGGGAGTGTGTTTTCGTGCCGTGTGCATGGCAGCGAGGTGATCTGGGTCTGATGTTCGGCGGGAAGTGGACAGAAAAGGCAACGGTGAGGCGTGATTGTAGGATGGACTTGGAGTGGGGCCGGGAGTTAACAAAGCCTTGGGAAATCGATGGAGGATCCTTGAAAGGGAAACCGTGAACTCCAACTAGGGCATATTCACTGCCATTAACTATCTAGACAGTTAATCCAAAACAATTAATATTACCTCTAAATCTATCTTTGCCTCTATCTCTAATATCTCTATCTCTACCTCTCTATCTCCATCTCTCTCTCTCTCTCTCTCTCTCTCTCTCTCTCTCTCTCTCTCTCTCTCTCTCTCTCTCTCTCTCTCTCTCTCTCTCTCTCTCTCTCTCTCTCTCTCTCTCTCTCTCTCTCTCTCTCTCTCTCTCTCTCTCTCTCTCTCTCTCTCTCTCTCTCTATCTCTCCCTCTCCCCTCACTGCCTAGCGCCAGGTCACATGTAACCTGAACCATGAACCATGTCACTGTCATCGTCTATCACAGCCAATAGAATTCCTGCACTTGCTCTATTCACTACTGCCTTTAACAAATAATATCAAACGGTCCCCACAATATTTTATAATGAAACTTTGTTTCCATCCGGCCTTCTGTAGATTCCTCTTTCGTTCTCTGCTCCCCGGACAATATGTCAAATCCAGCAGCTTGTTTCAGGTTTTTATTTTACACCTTCACTCTGCAAGAGATCGACCTAAAACGTCAATGTGTGCTGATGCCAACATTCTGCAGGACTCTGATAAAGCTAAGCTTTATTGATTAAATGTACTACATTTAATATTTCCGTAAAACACGTGGTAGACATTCCCAAGTATAGAAATATTTCTTCCTTCAACTACAGTTTGCATATTCTCCCGTTCAATGTAAATAGGTATTTTACGCCATTTCTCAGTTCCTCTCTGAATTTCCGCTGCGTTAATCCATAGATACACGTGTTTGTGCAGGAACTGAGAATCTGCATCATAAACCCAACCTCCTGGACGATATACACTGGGTTATTGAAGAATCGATCATGATAAAAGAAGTTCCTCACCGGCCAGTTCAAAGAATGCACGACATATATCATCCATAGTAACATGAAATTGGCCGAAATGGTGAAAAGTAAAATCATGGACTTCTTCCGATTCTTCTCCTCTGCATCATCCTTTGAATTCTCTCCATTGTTTCGGAATTGCTTGCGAACTTTATTGGCCGCGATAATATGTCTGACGGTCAGAGCGTTGCAGAGTGCAATGAACAGGATTGGTGATAAGGGGGTTATGATGCTGTCGATCCACTCGTAAGCTCTCCACATCGGTGACATTACAAAAGGAGGCATTACAACGCAGCCCCATCCAATATTGTTAATAATAACGAAAGGTTTATGCAAAAAGTGGAAAGGGATTGTCCTCAGGCAGCTTGATATAATCACAACAGCGATAATCACCGAAGCTGTTTTCTCGGTGCAATATTTTAACTGAAGCTTTTGACAGCAAATTGCCACAAAGCGATCGAAGGTAAAAGCGACGGTAAACCAGACAGAACAGTCCACAGCTATAATGTACGCGACAAAATTGATGCTACATACTGGCGTGAGAAACAAAAAATTCAATGAGAAATACATGAAATTAACCCGACGTATTATCACTTCGACAATAACCACCAGCAGATCCGCCGTTGACATGGCCATCAGGTAGCGAGTGATGCATCTGGACAAACCGCACCTTCCTCGTGACAGGATCACAATTGCCACCAAGTTTACTGCAAGAGACAGGAAATCTACAATTATGTTGAAATAATTAGGGCGTATACAAAGTTATTTAAATATATAACGAGTCAAGTCAATTTCTCCCAATTCTGTATTGAATACGTTTCATTTGATGATTACACATTACCTCCTGCATGAAAGAACAGAAGAAGTATCTTTAATTGTTGACAAGCGAAATGCGATGTCAGTAACAATCACAACTGTCCGGATCACTCACGATCGATCCTAAATTTTCGGTATCTTTCTCTGTGCACATCTGCTGCGTCACCCGCTGAAAAGTTCCAGCATATTTAATTTATTTACCTCTTTTTGAAGGAGCAAGTGGTATTTTGGAATTTCATACAGCCTAGTAAAAGAAAAAAACGCGTAAAGCTTTCTTTTCTCTCTAAAGTACGTTCCTCCCTGACAACAGTCCGACTGCCCCATTGCTCTGTGCTCTCGCCACAGGCAGGGCTTCTCATATTACACCGGGCAATGATAATAGTCACGCATCAGGATTTAAATCAGGAGACATGTTTCACTCTGAAAGCAGCGGAACTCAGGAGTTCTTTGTCCTGGAAGGAGGTTGATGACCAGACATTGATTTTACTCATGGTGAAGGACGATAGATTTTTAGATTTTAGTTTTATGAATTATAGGATAAGGGGTCAAAGCGGGATACAAGTTTTGTGAGTCCATCTTGGTCCAGAGGAAAGTCCCTTCGATTGTTTGTACGGCAGAGTCTTGTCAGTTGGCAGAACGCAGAAGTGTGCATCTGTCGACGTTTCGGGTCGAGGCATTGAGTCCAGACCCGCAAGTCTCAGAATCTGCATCTCCTGAGTCTCCAGGGGAATGGGAACTACTGGCGATGGGCATCGCTGACTAATAACGCGACAAATCACTTATTCTAATCCGCTGGTGAACCACAAACTGAACCAAATAAGCAGCAGAGACCTCCACATCAATAGCAGATGCGAAAACAAGATAATGGGTAAACATTACTGATTTAATACGTCTGGATGATCTTCAGAACAACCGACATTAGAAAAGAAACATTAGTTATTTCTGATCTGAACACTGTGCATCAAATAGAGCCTTTTTCACTTATATGCATTATTCATTGAAATTTACGGAAGCGGGACATTTCCTTGTCTCCGTTAATGTTTCATTAAAGAAGATTTAAACCAGCGGCTTTTACCCACACTAAACGCTCCACACGGATAAAGACTGACCACAGCCGTACAATGATATTTAACTTCGATCGTCCTTGTCTCACCTGGGACACCGAAGGCAGCAAGAACCGGGTAATAGATCCGGTCTATCCGGAAAATTAGCGGGTATCCCATCTTCTCGCGAATCAGACCTGATCATCCCAATGAATCAGGTTGCTGAATGTCGTCTTTATTATAGACCAGAGTAAACTCCGTGGGGAGAGTCACAGCAGGGATGCGAATTATGATTGCAGTTACAATCCAGTCAACAACACAGCTAATTAATCATGTTTTTCTTTTAATATTTAATATTTTTCTGTAACTGTTTTGTCCTGCAGTTATTTTCCTTCATGAATAGACTGGTACTTTTTCTACAACATGAGATTCTAAATGCTTGGCAAATCCACACAGAACAGAGCAGAATGGGAGACAACAAGAAACAAAAGACCAGCAACAAAACAATCTCCGTTTCTCCCTCCAAGACCAGCACACACACGGGTCTCCAATGAATCATGTTTTTCTTATATTATTTTGTCCCGCAGTCATTTTTCATCATGAGTGGTCAAGAAAAAATAAACAATTTAAAATCTCTTTGAAATGTCTTCAAGAATAGAATGGTATTTTTTCCACATCATCAGAAGCTACAAGCTTGGCGAATCAACACAGAATAGAACAGAATGGGAGGCAACAACAAAACAAGCTCCGTTTCTGTCTCCAAGACAAGCACATATACGGGTCTCCAACACTTGAAAAACACCCCTCTTCTCCAGCAGCGGACCGGGGCACAGAATGGGCTCCGAACAGTCATCTGTAGTTCTCAAGCCGGCGACCACACACAATCATTTAATTATATTATCTGGGTTTTTTTTTAATTAGCAGATTATTATAATCTTGAAATCACTTAGCAGGAGCAGAGTGGGACGAGTCTGAATATGTCTCACTAGTCGGATTTTGCTTTATAAATACTACCTCTGTGCAAAGACATTAATTTACGCAGCCACCTAGTCCAGGTTCTGGGAGTCGGTGAAGAACGCTGGGAACAATGCGCTCACCTCAGCGAGTTAATGCATTTGCAAAATCACCCATGAGTGCACGCAGAAATGGCCACAAAATCCATATTCCAGCCACTTTAATTCACCACTTCACTAAGGAAGGGGCGCTGTAGGGCTCACTATCCAACCAACAGCCTGTCTAATTGTCCTTTACAGGTAGTGACTGTAGTTGTTTAAACTCTCCCCTCTGGCACCTTACAGGTGTCAACACATCTCTGTGTTTCAAACAAAATTGTCCCCTCAAACCATTTTCAAAAAGTAACATTTCCCTCATCTTAACTTCATTCAAATTGTTTCTTATATCCGACTCACGAGAGGAAAGATTCTCAATATCTGCCTTATCAAGGTGTCTAATAATATTATAGCGACTGTTACAATTCATGACGACTTATAGTTGTAAACTAAACATTTTTATGGTCGTTATTTTATATAAATCTGTAACCTCTTTCAGTCCAAGGTAAACACACTGAGGATATAAGATTATAAATAAATATCTAATTTGTGATCGAAAATGGTCAAACTCCTGTGAAGACAAACGTTTCAGCTGTATTGTTAAACAGCTCTATATAATATTTGAAATGTCGGAAAACAAAAAAGTAATCTAGACAGCAGTAAACCTGAATATTATGGACATAACGTAATTCCGGAAAGGTGCGTCTAGAATATTGACATTCGAATGAAAAAGAAATTATTGGAACTGCATATAACAGCATACGAAGTTTCTCTAAATATATCAAACAGAGAGTGATTTAGAATTGGCTGGTTCATCACCATCATTGGTTCATCCAGCAACTGTAGGTGAATCCCGTCCAGGAGCCCGATGGCCTCTGACGAACCTGACGGATTGAGACCGGAGAGTCCCGCACCTCCCGCCCACCGGCAGCAGCGACAAGAGATGGAGACCGGTCCGACACAGACAGACGGCGCTGATCACCTGTTCGGTTTCAGCTCTCATTCTCGACGATTTTAATTTTGCTCGACGCTTTAATCTACACGGAGTGATGGAGCCGTCCGCGTGTTCGTGTCCCGCCATCAGGAAGCAACGCAGCTCCCCGCAGCGATGGTAGTCTCCGCTCTCATCTTCACCGTATCCTCAAGGTGAACACAAAATCTCCGAATCATTTAGTCGGCTCAAAGTACATCCTGAAAAGCTGCATTTCATAATATCTTATTGTACATTATTATCCTGAACAGAGGAATAGCTGTGGTTCTATTTGTCACCGTGTTTGCATCCTCATACACCCGCAACTGACAGTCGCTGGCATGTTAGCCCTGTCGTCCACTGTGTCCGGCGAAGGAATTCGATGTTAAAATTTTATAGAGAGCATCCAGTTGATGAATTTCTGCTCTTCTTTACGTGGCGGCTCAGTCCTTTTACAGAACCCCAAGGCATTCTACACATACTGTATGTGAAGATCAGGAGGATGACTAAAGAGAGGCTATGACCAATCAAGTACACAAGATGAAACATATTCCTGTAATTGGAGGAGGGAGGGGATATCCTTGAGTATTCATCAGTGAAAGGCACCATGATGAATGTGAAGACAGAATAAAACAGAATGATATGGTGGAACATGTTGATGGTAACGCAGAAAATGTGCTGGAACCTTTGAAAACATTAGTATAGATAAGTGTGGGATGTACCCCAGGTTATTATGGAAGGGGATGGAAGAGATTGCTGTGACTTTGATCTTTACGTACTCACTCACCGCGTGAGCAGTAACCAGAAGTTCTTGGGCTCTACGTCCATAGATCCCTCAAAGTTGCCGGGGTGTTTAAGAAGATTTATTATCTGTTGGCCGCCATTAGTCAGGGGATTGAGTTTAAGAGTCACGAGGTAATGTTGCAGCCCTATAAAACTCTGGTTAGACCACACTTGTAATATTGTATCCACTTCTGGTCCCCTCATTATAGGGTGGTTGCAGAGGCTTTAGAGAAGGTGCAGAGGAGGTTTACCAGGATGATGCTGAATTGGAGAACATAACCTATGACAATAGGTTGAATGGACTAGGGCTTTTTTTCTTAATAATAAAGCGGGATGAGCCACTGCTATTTGATAGAGATGTATAAGATGATGAGAGGCATAGATTATGTGGACAGCCAGCTCCATTTTCCCAGGACGGTAATCACTACTACAAGTCGGGCATAATTTTATAGTGATTAGAGGAAAGTTTCGAGGAGGGTATGTCAAAGGTTATTTTTTTAAAGGAAGTGGTGAGTGTGTAGTATGCACTGCCAGTGGTGGTTGTAGAGGCAGATACATTAGGGGCATTTAACAGACTCTTAGACAGGCATACGGATGGAAGAAAATAGAGAACAGTTCAGCAAGGGAAGGACCTGGGGCCGTAATATTGTGCCGAACCAATTAAAATAGGAACAATATGGCTAACTGAACCATCCTTTCTGCCTACAAAATGTCCATTTCTTTCCATTTTAATCGCATCCATGTGTCTAACTAAATGGCTCTTAAAACTCGCAAATACGTCTGGCTCAACCACCACACCAGCCAGCGCAGTCCAGACCCCCACCACTCTCTGTGTAACTATATTTCCCGTCACATCTCCTTTATCTTTACCACTCTCTCATGAATTGCATGACCCCTGGCATTAGACAGTTCAGCCCTTGGAAATAGATATTGTGCATCTAGTCTAACTATGCCTCACATCATCTTCGAAACATCTCAGATCTCTCCTGAGACTCCGCCACTCCAGAGAAAACAAACCCAGTGTGTCAAATCTCTCATTATAGTACATGCCGTCTAATCGATGCACTCTCCTAGTAAACCTCTCCACACGCTCTGCAAGGCCTTGACATTCTTCCTAATTTGGACCGACCAGAAATATATGCAATACTCCATTTGCGGCCCAATTGTAGTTTTATAAATTAGCGATGTAATCACTGTGCGTTGAACAGTGCCTCCACTAATTCAGACAAGCCAGCCAGATGCCGTCTTAATCAACCCTTCAGGCTGTGTAGCCCCGTTTGGGGAGCTATGCGCTTGGGCCCCATGATCCCTTGCTCATCACACTGTTAAGGATCTTGCCCTTGACAGTGAACTATCCCTTTACATTTGACCGACCAGACTGCAACACCACATTTGGAGAGTTACAATCCATCTGCCGTTTCTCTGCTGATATCTGCAACTGACCCATATGCTCTTGTATTCTGTGTCAGTCGTCTACGCTGTGCACGACACCGCCAATCTTCAAGTCATCTGCAAATTTACTAACCCACTCATCTGAATTTGCATACATGTCATTTATATGCATAACAGCAGCCGTCCCGATGCAAATCCCTGCAGAACATCACTAACCACAGACCTCCAATGAGAATCAGTCCCCTCGACCACTCTCCTCAGTCTTCTATGAACAAGCTATTTCTGAATCCAGCCCAAGGTCCAGACCCATCCTCAACAACAGCGATCAGGAGTTGTAGTCACTGTTTCCTGTCTATTGACCTACTGATAGGTTGGTCACCTCGACGGGTTCATTACCCAACACAAGATCCACTGCAGCCCCTCCTCTTGATGCTCTATCAACGTATTTGTTTAACGAACCCTCCTGGATGCACCCGGCAAATTCTTCCCCATCGAAACCTCTTGGATTCAGAGAACCCAGCTTATAGTCAGGATGTTGAAATCCTCCATGACAACAACTCTATTGTTTTTACACCTTTCCTGAATCTGACTGCATATCTATTGCTCAATGTCCCGGTGACTATTGGGGGCTCTGTAGTACAATGCCGTCAGAGTGATTGCACCCTTCCTGTTCTGAGTTCCACCCATAGATCCCCTCCGAGTGCAGTTGTGATATTTTCTGTTATAATATCTCCCTCTTATCGTTTATCTCCCTCTATGCGATTGCGGGGGTCAGTAAATCACACAGCATTCACTCAAACCGGGGTCTGGGTGGGAGAGACATCCCAACCTCACGGATTTGGCCGGACCAGAGTCGCGAACACCCGAGACGTACGGAGCCTGTGACAGGTGAGTTTCTCACCGCGGAGTCCAGTAACTGATAGCGAGGGGCTGACGAACCAGAAACGCCCAGGAAAAAGGTGTGTCTCAGGTTGAAATTGGTTGCCAGAAGAGAGGCTTAAGCGAATGGAGTGGCAACGCTTTAGTTACCAAAGCCTTCAGCTTTTTACTGAATCAATAAAAACCGGCAGAATGTGTGAGGCTGAGAGGTGATCGGATGAGATCATCATTTGAAAGCCTACTAGCCATGACGAATGAAAAAGGATTTGGCGGGAGGTCACGTGGTGTGTCACTGTGGCACTTGGGGGAGGGGCGGGGATAGAATGGGGCATTGTAATATGGTGCGGCATTTTCACCAGAACCCATTCATTCCCACAGTGAGCACTCCCAATAGACCCCACCCTTCCCATTCACTCTCAATAAACTCCACACCTTCCCATTCACTCCAACCGTCCGCACTCCCAATACACCCCACCCTTCCCATTCACTCTCAATAAACTCCACACCTTCCCATTCACTCCAACCGTCCGCACTCCCAATACACCCCACCTTTCCCATTCACTCTCAATAAACTCCACACCTTCCCATTCACTCCAACCGTCCGCACTCCCAATAGACCCCACCCTTCCCATTCACTCTCAATAAACTCCACACCTTCCCATTTACTCCCAACAGATTCCACAAATTCGTATTCACTCTCACCGTCCACTCACCCAAAAGGACCCACACTTCCCATTCTCTCCCAACGTCCGCACTCCTTATAGCTCAAACCCCTTCCCATTCCCTCCTACCATCCGCTCTCCCAATACACTCCACCCCTTCGATTTCACTCCCACCATCCGCACTCTCATTAGATCCAAACCCAATTCACTTCTACTGATCGCAATCCCAATAAACCATACCACTTCACATTCTCTACCACCATCCGCAATGAAAATAGCCCCGACTCCTTCACTTTCACTCCCATCTTCCGCACTCACAATAGAATCCACCCCTTTCCTGTCACGCCCCCCATCCGCACTCCCAATAGTCCCCACCATTTCCATTTCACTACCCCCGTCTGCACTTCCAATAGACCCCAACCCCTCCCGTTCATTCCCACCATTCCACTCCCAATAAACCCAACATTTTCCAATCCACTCTCACCATCCGCACACCCAAAGACCCCACCCTTCCCATCACTCCTACCGTCGTCACTCCCGAAAGACCTTACCCCAGTTCCAATCACTCCCACCGTCCGCACTGAAGATTGTTGTTCCAATAGCTGGCTCGCATTATGAGGTTCCGCTCACTTCAGTGCACAATTGAGACAGGGAGATCAACGTGAACTGTGGTTTGCAGAACAGTTTAGACGGGCTAAATGTTCAGACGGGGTAATAGCTAATAGTTTCTGAATTTAGTACTGGGGAATGGAAAACCACTATAACAGTAAACATGAAGCAAACTGCGGCTGTAGCTGTCATTCTAGCGCAGAAGAAAAGTGAAGGACAATAAATTCTGATTTATTTAAAAAGAAATAGTATTTATAAAGGTAAGGCAAATGTAACTGTGCTTTAAGGTCTGAGCTGGGAAACAGGCAATCGGTGGAGATCTGCAAGGAACACAATGAATGTCACTGTCTGTGAAGATCCATTCGCTTGCTCTGTACCAGGTCGAATTCCAGCAGCGGCAAGATTTGCCCAGGTATGAACAGGGTGTGTGATCCGGAAACGACATAGCTGGTATCCAGATTTAAAAAAAAAAACTCCTGACAGAGGAGCGAACACGAGATCGAAAAATGCAAATCACAGGCTACGCACTAAAATATCAAGCCAGCTTTGTCGAAGTACTCAGCTGTGATAATGTTCCCATCCCGTCTCCAGTACGATGTACAGCCAGGCATTATTTTGTGTGACTCCTTTAATCACTGTACTAGCGGGGGTGGGGTAACATGAGGGTGGTGGTCCGGAAACACTGAGCTGTCTCTGGCTGTGGTCAATTCTTTTGTTCATTGATGAAGCGCTTGACCGAGGTCACCGGGAATTTCACTGCGTTTATGAACTGCTCCCTGAACCTGGACTGGGTCACCCCGTAAATAAACGTATTCGTGCAGCAACTCAAATTCTGCAACATGTACCCGATTGCCTCAAGGATAACATCAGAATCCGTATAATTATTGGCATCTGTTGCCCCAACGTTATACTTAAAGAAATTTATAACGGTGGCCAACCATAAAAGGATAAAGCTGCCGGATATGGCGAAGAGTAAGATGATAGACCTCCTCCTGCTCTCCATCTCCGGGTCAGTCTGATTTTCCCCCTTCCTCTTCCCTCTCAGTCCTTCGCGTATTCGACTGGCCACTATAATGTGTCTGACCGTCAGGGTGTTGAGGAGCAAAATGACAGCGACCGGGATCAACGGGGTTAAACTCTTGTCCAGCCTGTCAAATGTGACCCAGCCGTGCTCAGTGTAATAACTGGGGTTCAGTTTACAAAACCAGAGTACTCCATTGACCAGTTCACCCGCTTTGTGTATGAAGTAGAACGGGACGTTTTTCAAACAGATCACAATGCAAGTTGACGACAAAACCAAGGCCGCCATTTTGCCGGTGCAATAATTTGCTTTCAGTTTCCGGCAACAAATAGCAACAAACCGATCGAAGGTGAAAGTGACGGTGAACCAGACCGAGCCGTCTCTGGAAGCACATTGCAGAACAAAGATTATACTGCACAAAGGGTAAATCTCCAGAAATGTACCCGGTACGTAAAATCGCGTCTTTTTCATAACCGCAGTAAGGACGGTGAATAGATCCGCCACTGCCATGGCTACGAGGTACCGACTGGTGCATCTGGAGAGGCCGCATTTTCCTCCAGACAGGATCACAATCGCCACCAAATTAACTGCAGGGTGGACAAGCAGAAACATGTGAATTAGTGATCAGATACTTTCCATGTCACGTATCGGCAAGTATCGTATACAAATGAAAACGATATTATTGTTAACAAATAAAATGGACAGAATGTCGAAAATATTATATAATCTGATACCGTGTGGACATGACGTCAGAGAGGGAAACATCTAGAATCGGGTTCATCTCTTTCTTTCCTTCCACACGTTGTGGAACCTGCGAATACTTACTTCTAGTACCGACCGGGTCGGCTGCAGTTTGCAGAAATAAAGGTAACCCAATTTCAACCATCAAACTGAACCGGAGAAAGGTAAAAAAAAACACCAGAGTAATTAAACTGTTGATATGAAATCCTCAGATTAAAGGACATTCATCAGAATAGGTGAATTCCCGTTACAGTTGAACAGGATTAAAATTTGAAAATGATATTTTCGATCAGGTTGGGGAAACAATAACTGGTGATGAAGAACACACACAAAACGCTGGAGGAAGTCAGCAAGTCGGGCAGCAGCGATGGAGGGGAATAAATAGGCTTTTGTTAAAATTGGGTTTCCATGATTCCCATCCCATTGCTCGTCTTCACCTGGAATGAATGTGTGTGAACTCCGGCATTTTTCACAACAACACGACACCGGTCACACTGAAATTGTGATCAAATCCTCAGATCACCGTGCGGCTGAATGGAGAAGGAATGTGATGAATGAGAATCAGAGAGAAAATGCAAACGGAACATTTCAGTCTGAAACCTCTGTCGTTCATGACCAGTGATTCCAGAGAATGAAATAACACACGATCCCATCAGACAGACAGAAATCATCATGCTGATTGTCTCGATGTTCACTGTAACGTTACAAGATATTATGAGATATTATGAAACCATATCTGATTTTTCTGTCACCGACAGGCAATTTCATTAACACAGCTTCCGTCTTTCATCAAGTCGCATATCATTATCATCAATGAGAGCTGAGCTCAGCGTTCATGACTTTTGTTAAAACATGACACAACTCTCAACATTGCTTACCAGGTACACCGACAGCCACAATGACCAGATAGTATGTATTCCTGATGCGGAGAAATGCTTCCAGCATTTTCTGAGTGAGTTGATCAGAGGATTTCAGCAGCCGACAGTCGTTCCGAATATAAATATATGGGAGAAATCTTCCTCAACCCTGAATTTATACACCTGCTAATCTCCACGGGACACCGACGCTTCAGATCGATCATGAAAACAACTAACGGGTTTAAGAAGATGGAATATAGTGACTGTGTCAGTGGGTGAATTATCAGCTGTCATATAAATAGTTTGTAATATTTAATTGGAAATCCCTAGAGTACCGACAGAACAGATTAAACTCTTTGGTGTCGAAATAAAACTTTCGCTCTGCGGTGAGGTAATTGTCCAAAGGGAGGTGGGCATGCCCATCCCTTTCTCTGTGAAATGTTTACCTCCTTGCTACCGGCCTCTGAGGGCACAGAGGGTAGTGGATTTTCTCTTTACTGGAGGCAGACCTGGTAAAATGAAGTGAGCTCTTGTACTGCAGATTGGAGTTCATTCCCCGGCATAAACTCGACAGCTCCCCGATATCGGAAAAGGATAAAGCCCGATGATCTCACATTCGAACAGATCTCCTGTTATAAATGACATCTTCCCTGGTGTAAAGGTGGACTGGTCAATGAAAACACTCCTCAAACAACGCAGGGTTTAAATACAGCTGACACTGTGTTGCTGTTCCACGCCAAACTCGTGGGGCTGAGAATGACATGAGGCCGCCCAACTCACTGAGCGCTTCACACAGATCATTTCTGCAAACTGACAACATGACTCACATATTCAGTGTTTCAAATAGTTTTCTGGAAAAAAAAAATCACTTGGACTCGATGGGCGTGTGAACATTTCGAACAAAGAACACCAAACACTACAACGCAGTACACGCTCTTCGGCCCCCGATGTTGTGGGATCTTTCAACCTACTCTAAGATCAATCTGACCCTCCTTTCCAACATAACGCTGCATTTTTCTATCATCCATGTTCCTATCTCATAGTCTCTGTAATGTATCAGCCTTTACCATTCAGTAACTGGTTACAGACCATTCTATGAAGTACGGTACAAATATAATTAAGGAATGGAAAATAAACTTTACAGTGCTTTAAACAGAAAGTTATAATTGTGAAGGTTAACCATTAAATCTCAATAATTTTCTACAGTGATTTATTATTTATATTTTTGTTCAATGCGACCCAGGAGTTCACTGGAAACCCACAGTCGCCTGGTTTGCCTATGCAAACCTTTCTACTTGAAAACACAACGGTAGCCATCCGTCAATCCTTCAGATCCTCACCCGTGGTTCACAATGACACAACAGTCTCAGTCAATCCTACAGAAATCTCCTCGTTTGATTGTATTATTAATCACTAAATTCAACCACATTTAGGTCAGTCAGAACCTACACTTGAAAACACTTTGCCAACTACCGGATTAGTCGCCACCTTCCTACAGATCTCGAACTGTCTCTTCAGTATCCATCCACCCAGTTCCTAACCGATCTCCAGCGGTGATTTAAACATCTGGGCCAGGGCCTCGGCAAGCTCGTCCCATGCGTCCCTCATCAGCCCGTGATACTCAGAATCAGAACCTGTTCATTGTCCGTCAGTAATCAAACTTAAATAAATGGGAACATATAAAGAGACAGTGATTATCAACAGAACGGGGAGAGCAGGAATGACCACTGAACGCGCGTTGCGAAGGGACAGTCGGGGTGTTACACCTGATCGAGCTTCGTTCAGGAGCTGAATCACAAGAGGAAAGATGCTCCGGCGATGACGAAAATTCCAGCCTCTGTTGGGGATTTATCGATCTTTACGGTTAACAATGCAACAGTTTTACTCGTGAAGACCAGAATTGTAATTTCACCGATCACAACATTGAATTCTCCACTTTGTTTGGAGAAAGTCGGAGTCGACTGTTTTACTGTGGATTAAATTAGATTTAACATCACTTCTGATCAGAGTTATAAACACGAGCTCCTGCAGACAAGCTTTCTTTGCAGTTGAAAATAACAGTATCTGGACCAAACATATGTTTCCCAGTCACAATGCTTTCTATTTTACCCAAAAGAAACACAGACAGAAAGTTTTATTTTTTTCCAAATATTATTATTTGTTTTCTCATGTAGAACGCTGTTTGATCCCAAATGTCCCAATACAATCATGAGTTCGATATTGTAAATATACATCTCGAGGTGCAGTTGTGTGGCAGGTGAACATCATTGTGGAAAACCGTTTAAGGTATTATTTTCACAGTACAGAGGGCGAGAGAAAGGCAACAACAGATATTAAGACGGAAAAGGGGGGGAACGGGATTTGGTCACGTGGACCCACAGTTTGATCTGATTCTAGGTCTCCACCACGCTGACGCTTACCCAGAATCCCTGATGTGCTCTTCCGCTCATCGGTAACAATGTAATATTGTGGCACTTGTCCGATGTTGTTAGACTGGGAACAGGCACAAAGAGGACGCGTCCATATATATGCGTCCGTCCGCGTGTGTGTCATGGTTTGTGCATGTGTTGTTTATTTATCACAATCGCGTTATGCGTATTTGAGTGTTTATTTCCGTGCGTCCATCTGTGTGCACTCCTGTGGCTACATTTCCGTGTGTGACTGTCTGGGTGTACAAGTGTCTGCCCGGCCGTTTGCATGCGAAAGCGTCTCAGTGTCTTTGTGTTCGTGTGACTTCTGGAAATCCGTCTATACTTGATCATGTAGGTCACATTGTGTGTGTTTATGTGTACCTATGTGCGTCTGTCTCCGTTTCTGCATGTATAACTTTGTATATTTCCTTGGTAATGTCGTTATATCCTTGTCCGTAGCTTTATGCGTGACGGTGGGTGAGTGCGTGTATCTGCCTGCACGTGAACAACACCCGGAATGAGAAAGCTCGGCTCAGCAGAACAACCATGTTTTCTTGTCCAGCTGTAAGACAGTAACGTAACAGTAGACAGATAAGTTGCTGTCGTCCGGACGTCTATTTTGATCGTCATACAAATGAAGAGTGGTGTGTTATCTTACGAAAGCAATCAAGAACATGTCTGCAGCAGCTGTGCTCGATAGGGTTTCTCAGTATAACTAAGTATCATTTATTGATAAGGATTACAGTAATATTTGGTGAATTAATAATTACACTGATTATAACGCTCTTGTACATTTCGATAAACAGTAAAAAAATAAATACCATCCTTAATTTCTTTTTATTCTGATATGTGCAGAATTTGATACATTTGGAAGGATTCAATTAACATAAGACAGAGGAACAATTAGGTCCCGAGATATGTGAAATTCCGAAACATGTGGAGCTATTTGGAGGAACTTTGACTGGGCCACATGGCCGGCTTTTTAATGCCTATTTTCGATGTAAACCCGTCCCATTCCATCACGAAACGACAGCGTTAAGCAGAAGTGAAGGAAATATAAAACCAATTGTTTGAGCGATACAAGAAAGCCTGTCTGCTCCCCCGGTCCCAGAACACAGATTCCACAGTCAGGACAGTTCGGCATTCTGAGGAGACGGAAGTGAACTGGACTCTGCACATCCACACTCACGTCATTCCACACATGCGCAGTAGAGAGCACCCTGACAAGCGACATCACTGCTTGGTACGGAAACTGTATCACAGCGGGCAGGAAGACTCTGCAACGGTCGGTGAAAACGGGCCAACGCATCACTGGCACCGGCCGCCCTGAATCAGGGACATATAGGCAGAAAGGTTCGGTCAGTGGCCAGTAATATCGTGAAGGACCGCACACAGCCCGCTCATGGACTGTTTGTCCCATCCCATCGGGGAGGAAGCAACTTAGAAACCACGGCAGGAACATCAGCCACAAAAGTAATTACTTTCCCCAAGAAATAAGGGTGATCAACACGTCCGCCCACGAGCTGCACCGCTACTTTATTATTTCCGGTCAGACACAGCCGAGCGTCACTTTATGCAGATGAAAGCAATCTGTAGATGTGATCGATCCTATGCATTGATATTTACTGTGTTGCTTTTCTGGTGTGTTTTCTTTGTGTTTTTCTTCTGCTGCTTTGGATCCGGAGTAAGAACAATTATTTTTGATCTCCTTCCATCTACCTACAGGGAATGACACTACACAATCTTGAAACTTGAAATCACGAATCCTGAAATGTGACTGCTCCAAAGCATAAACAGCAAAATTGTCGATCTAACATTATGGCCTCTGCTGAATTGACATTATCGCCCGCGATGGTGATTATTTTCAGCGAGTGATTACAATATCTGGAGTTCAGTTTCACATCATAGCCTGGGGCCATTGGGAATTGTTATGAGTGATGAACAGACCTGATGGACAATGGGGTGCAGAGTTAACCATCCCCCCCCCCCGAGAACCACGAATATACTGTTGTTGCTATGTTGCTCATGAGAGAGAGAGAGAGATGAAACACTGTCAAGAACATCTGCTACAGATAAGAGGGGGAGAGAGACTGTTGGTTTACTGTATTTTGACTCTTCCTGGATTATATTACCTTCCACTACAAGGACTTTACTTTGCTCGTTAACATTCCTCAGGAGATAGCAGGAGTGGCCTGATTTGATGGACACGGTCATTCAGAGTTGATGGACTCCCTGAGTAGGGATAGAAGACAGGTCTGGAGAGACACCCTTCAGACACACCAGTGGAGACTGACTGAGTGTTGGGAACCCACAGAAAGGTGGGGTGCTTTGGAGACTGAACCAGGAGATCGGTCAGTAAAGCTCACAGTGTTACAGCAGGGCCGGTGGGGACTTGTGTGTGTGTCCACTCATGCCAGAGTGACGAGTCCACCACAGAAGAACGGTCTAGCTGAAGACCAGAGGGATCATAAACTGAATGGCCCACAAAGATACGACGGATTAAGAAAGCCACAAAAGGTTTGCCTGCCGCAGCTGTTGCTGTTACATCTCGCTCGCTCTCTCTCTCTCCAACGATTTCAATATAACAACCATAACTACCTCAGCATTTATGAACTGAACCCTATACTTTCGTATGACAATTCATTTACCCCTTAGTCATCGATGGAGCTTGTTTATTATTGTTTATTATTATTCCTACACTTTTAGGTTTATTATGCTAACTTGTTTTATATGTATATTTGCATTTTTGATATTGTATTGTGTTAGATTACTAATAAACACCTTTAGTTTGGTACCACCAGACTCCAACGGATTCTTCTATCTCTGCTGGTCTGACACCCAGTTACGGGGTACGTAACAGAATAAACACAGTCTACCGTCAACTGTTTTGTCTCCTGATTAAGCGGACAATTGTGATCACTGGCCATTTAACTGAGGCTATGAACTGCTCTCTGAACTTAGACTGTGTTACTCCATATATAAATGTGTTCGTGCACAAACTCAGGTTCTGTAACATGTATCCAAGTGCCTCCAAGATAAATTCAGAATCGGTTGTAACGATTAGGATCTGTCCCCTCCGACGTTATACTTGAAGAAATTGACAACAGTCGCCAACCACAAAATGATAAAGCTGCCCGGATATGGTGAAGAGGAGGATCGCAGAGCGCCGCCTGCTTTCCATTTCCGGGTCACTGCAGTTATCCCCCCTTTCTCTGACCCCTCAGTCCCTTACGAACCCGACTGGCCGCTAAAATGTGCCGGACCGTCAGGGCATTGAGGATCAGAATTAGTGCGAATGGAATCAGTGGGGTTAAACTCTTGTCGAATTGGTCAAAGCTCACCCACTGGTGTTCAATGTAGTAAGCAGGGTTGAGCTTGCAAAACCATAAAACACCGTTAATTATCTCTCTTGGGTTATGAATGAAATAGAAGGGGATATTTTTTTAAGCACATAAGAGTGGAGGTTATCGCCAGAACCAAGGCCGCAGTCTTTCCTGTGCAATAGCCGGCTTTTAACTTCTGACAACAAATGGCGACAAACCGATCGAAGGTGAAGGTGACCGTGAGCCAGACCGAACAGTCTCTGGAAGCACATTGCAGTACAAAGATAATGCTACACAAGGGATACGTCTCCAGGAAGGATCCCGGGAAATAGTACTTGGCCGTGTGAAGAGCGCAGTGACGACAGCCGTTAGATCCGCCGCTGCCATGGCAACCAGGTAGCGTGTGGTGCACGTGGAGAGGCCGCACTTCCCCCGGGACAGGATTGCAATCGCCACTATGTTCACTGTGTAGCAGAGAAGAGAAAACAGGTATGGAATCAGAACTTTGTCTTATTCAAACTTTCAAACTCATTCGTAAGGCCAGTGATGTTGTGGGGGTGGAACTGGACTCTCTGACGGTGGTGTCTGAAAAGAGGATGCTGACCAAGTTGCATGCCATCTTGGACAATGACTCCCATCCATTCCATAATGTACTGGTTAGTCACAGGAGTACATTCAGCCAGAGACTCATTCCACCCGAGATGTAAAACTGAGCGTCATAGGAAGTCATTCCTACCTGCGGCCATCAAACTTTACAACTCCTCCCTCGGAGTGTCAGACACCCTGAGCCAATAGGCTGGTCCTGGACTTATTTCCACTTGGCATGATTGACTTATTTTATTTAATTATTTATGGTTTTATATTGTTATATTTCTTCACTATTCTTGGTTGGTGCGGCTGTAACGGAACCCAGTTTCCCTCGGGATCAATAAAGTATGTCTGTTTGTCTGTCTGTAAATTTATTATCAAAGAAGGTATAAATTATTCAACCTTGCGATTTATTTGCTCGCAGGTAGCCATAAAGCAAAATCATGAAAGAACGCTAAAATTAAAAATAAAAGACCAACCAAATTTGAGTCCTTAGATCATATCACCGGAGCAGCCCGGAGTAGGCCCAAAGCCTCGCTTAACCGTTCATCATACTAGCGGTGCCCGAGCACCGTGCCGGAGCACAAAAGCCAGGACAATCTTCACAGCCTCAGCGCTATGGACAGAGGAGAGACCATGGCTGAGAACGAGCGAAATGACCTCTCGCCCCGGAACCCCACACCCTGTCTTTTCACTCGATATGGGTCGGCGTTGAAACCGACCATACAAACGTACAGCGGAAGAATCCAGTGCCTTGGAGACCGCACAGAGCCACTTGTCCGAGCATTGGAACCCCACACCCTGTCTTTTCACTCGATATGGGTCGGCGTTGAAATCGACCATACAAATGTACAGCGGAAGAATCCAGTGCCTTGGAGACCGCACAGGGCCACTTGTCCGAGCATCGGAACCCCACACCCTGTCTTATCACTCGATATGGGTCGGCGTTGAAACCGACCATACAAACGTACAGCGGAAGAATCCAGTGCCTTGGAGACCGCACAGAGCCACTTGTCCGAGCATCGGAACTCCACCTGCAGCCATCCTGTAACACACCATCTCGGCTCATTCCCCAATTCGCCTCGTCATCTCTCGCCTCTTCACTGCTTGTGGCAACAATTGAACGCAGTTTGTCTTAGAAAAAAAAAGTTCCCAGTGATGTTTTAGTAAGATCTCTTAACTTTTTCATCACCAGTGAGCTGTCTCACCTGTTCGGGTAGCGCCATCTTAACCGGATTGAGGGCTGTGTAGCATTTCTTCATATTCCTGCAAATGCCCGCAAGAAAAGGAATCTCAATCTGGTTATGGCGATACCTGATAATAAATATGCTTTGAACTATGAACATTAGGATGTAAAACATTTGGATTGGAAGAACTAACGTTATAAAACTGAAATTCTAGACCTAAAAAATAATGTTCTACGTGCCTTCGGCTCTCAGATCTGATCCGTTGGAAGAGAAGTGCAATTTATATTTTAATTCGGAGTAGTTCGTCGGAACTGGGTTGGAGTTATAGGCACTTGATGCTGCATGAGTGAGTGTAGAAAGGGAGGACTCTTTCCGAGTAGAAGCTGGGTAGTCATGCCATAGGGATCGGCTGTAGGAAATGTTAATGGTCAATGGATGAGTGAAATGGACAAATAGATGGATATAGGATTTAGAAAACGCGGCGCAGAGGACTTTCTCAGGGCTGTCCTTCACTCTCAGATGTGAAGGGCAATGATAACACTGTTGTAACCAGGCTGAGTGAACAACAGAGATGGGCGGCTGAGACAGAGAGAGATATCAAGTAATCTAATGCTGTCTCCTTCCCAATTCTGGGAAAGACCCTTCGTCCTGAAACGCTCGTTCCTTTCCTATTCCCCTTGGATGCGAACGCACCTGATGGTCATTTTCCAGATTAATGCCGGTTGTTCAAATGACAATGGGCTTGATAACATCATCAGTCTACAAGTCCTCTTCGAAACTGACCATCTCGGGTTATCGCCAAGAAGCATTGGATGGTGAAAAATATAGACCACCGCCTGCTGTCCATTCTGGATCACTGCAATTCGCTCACTTTCTCTGAATCCCTCAGTCCCTTCCGGGCCCGACTGGCCGCTCCCAGAAAGCAATAAGGCCAGAAGACATGGGAGCCGCATTAGCCTATTCGACAAATCGAGGCTGCTCCGCCGGGCAAAAGGTAAAATAAAAGTTGGGAAAAAAAGATGTTGGAAGCCCGAACAACAAACAGAAGGGCAGGCATCATGTCCCAGGAGGCAAACAGCGTTAAAGCTTCTGGAAAATAATCTTCCCTTAGATCAAGAACAGTCCATCAGATCAATAACCTTCCCTCAGATCAATATCAACAGTCCATCAGTATAACCTTCCCTCAGATCAAGAACAACAGTCCATCAGCATAACCTTCCCTCAGATCAATATCAACAGTCCATCAGTATAACCTTCCCTCAGATCAATAACAACTGTCCATCAGTATACCTTCCCTCAGATCAATAACAACTGTCCATCAGCATAACCTTCCCTCAGATCAATAACAACAGTCCATCAGTATAACCTTCCCTCAGATCAATACAACAGTCCATCAGTATAACCTTCCCTCAGATCAAGAACAACAGTCCATCAGTATAACCTGCCCTCAGATCAATAACAGCAGTTCATCAGTACAACCTTCTTTAATCAATAACAACGGTCCATCATTTAAGTAGAGGAAACGTGCTGTTTTTCTGCTGTATTTGTTTCTCTCTGTGCTGACCGCAGCCTCCAATTTTATCAGTAAAATCGAGAGTCCTGCTGGTAGAGACCGTAATAAAGTGCGTGTCGTGAAGGGAGCCGAAACTGCACCGTGAGTATGTGAAGGAAACTCCCTGCATCACTTGGCGTCTTTCACGAGGTGATAAAATTGTATGAAAAAAGACAAAGTAGTCATCATACATTGCAAATGATAAAGTCATTTTGGATCAAACCAGATAATGTCTGTCTATGAAATGGGTAACCACTTATTATTCTTGATAGCCTCTGTAAAGTGTAGTAAAGCGAAAAGAAAGATTTGTCCACAAGAAGGTCGCCGGGTACCAGACTGACACACACAACAATCCGGAAGAGTACGACAGCTGAGGTGGCGTCTATGGAACGACTAAAATGTCAACATTTTCCTCCCGGAACCCAACATTAGATGGCAGAACTTGAATTTGTGTCTGCTACCATTTCTACACCTTGGCTAATTCTAGGTTGTTTTATTTCAATACTGTATACGTTTTCCAGGAAAATATTTACACAATTTGCTCTGAGTACTGCAGCCTGCCACGAACTTTTCAACATCCTTGCTGTCCGCCTGACGGGGGAGAGCAGAACTATCTTGTGTTTATGTACGTGCCTCTTGTTGGATACACAGGGAAACATATCCCTGTTCGCTTTAACCGAACCGTCCAGCTCCCAGATTTTTAACTCCCGTTTAATCGTGTCCTCTGCAGACGCTGAGAACTCGCTGAGATCTAGATACGGAAATTTCCCAGTATTATGAGCGCAATATCGATCAATCTCGAGACCCAATTCCAGAAAGTCAAAAGCAAGCAAACGAAAGGTGGACAATTTCACCGCCTACCTTGTTATATGTCTTCATCGCGTAAGGTAATGTATATTGTTATAACATGCTTCATTAATCTGTATTTCCTCTGATTTAGAAGTAACACAGTTGAAAGCAGTCATAACATATAATTACTTAGCAATTGTGTCCCCTCATGGAAATGAAAGGCATCAGTATTTTAGCTGAACAATTGCAGAGTAACAAAGTGGGGAATTAAAAATAAATATCTGCTGGTGCGGAAAATCGGGAGTTTAGAATAAAGCAGAATATGCATTCTATAGGTCAGACAGCAGTGGAGAACGGGACACAGAGCTACTGTTCGAGGTCTGAGAATCTTCATCAGACATACCCGGAACATTAAACGCATTTCCCTTTTCACCGTTACTTCCCGGCCTGTTGACACTTCCCAGCATTTTCTGTTTCATTCCGAGACAACGAGGTTTCTGGGAGATCCCAGAAGTCGTCAGAAATCCAGCTGTCCTTCACGCTTCCATGACCAGACTCAGCACATTGTGCTCAGTGCTGTTCAAGTGTATCTGTCCGTGACAATGGGAATTACACTGAGTTCTGGTATTTCTAAACACAATCGCCATTGTCAACAGAATAACCCGTCTATAATCCTCAAGCGGATGCTATAATCCCGCAACTATGCGGGTCTGTCCAGACATGGAGAAACATTTCAAAAATATCCGTAACATGCCAGATGACAGTTATTTACAAAACCACAATAAATCAAAGGCAAGCTCTGTTGGATAATACAATTTAGCGGCAGGAAGCAGGAGTATAACAATACATTAACATTCAGCCAATATCCGAATGAAGCAATCACGTTATTATGTAAGGGATCCTGTGCACACATGCAGTGTGCTAGTGCCTTCAGATAAACTTAAATTTGGTTGGACTGTTAATGAGTTTTCAATTCCTGCTTCCTCTCTCTAAGTTTTACTAGATCGCCTCCACAGGAAGGTTTGCCTTTCAGTTAATAACTAAATCCATTGGCATATTTCAGTCAGTAAAGGGAATGGTTTTGCCTGTCATCCGAGCATTAATAATCCAGAATATTGCAAAAAGACAATGAACGCATCAGCAGACAAGAAAACCAAACAAACAAACAACAGGGAGACAGATATACCAAACATTTTGTTTTCATCTGCCATCATGTGACAATAGCAACGTGTCACTTGTACCAAAGTGACCCCTGCGTTCAGCGAACGTTAAAAGCTGCGATTAACCGGCGACAAATAGACCAATAAATTGTGCAAGATCGAGGTATAATAATGAGTTCCGAATAATATTTCAGTGCCTAGTAAAAGTGCAGGGTTCCCCGAAGCTATAGTCACATAAATTAGGGCTACAACAAGAGAGTTTTATCAATGTAACCAGGAATTCTTATTTATCACGTGCTCATTGATACGGATTTCCGTCACCGGGAACAAGCGCAGATCGGAATATTTTAGAGATTATAAACCTTGCATTGATCTTTCTACTACACTTCTGTTTAATACCACACAGTAAGTAGGCTATGTCACCCAACCACAATCATACAGCCGGTATATGTTTCTTTGTCTTTCGTTTTATGTCATCTACAGGCAATTTCATTAAAACAGTTTGAGTCTTACATCGAGGAGCATATAATTCTCATCAATGATAGTGCTCAGCTCAGCGTTCATGACTTTTTTTTTAATCATAGCACTCAACGCCACTTACCAGGAACACCGACAGCCACAATGACCAAATAGAATGTATTCCTGATGCGGGAAAATGTTTCCAGCATCTTGTAAGTGAATTAATTAAAGGATTTCAGCAGTCGACAATCGGTTGAAAGGAAATTCAATGGAGGAAATCTCTCTGAACCCTGAAAGTATACACCTGACAATCTCCACGAGACACCGGACGCTTCAGATCGTTCATGAAATTAAGTAATAGATTTAAGAAGACAGATTATCTTGACTGTGACAGCGGGTGAAATATCAGCTGTCATATAAATAGTTTGTAATATTTAATTGGAAATCCCCAGAGTACCGACAAAACACATTAAACTCTTTGGTGTTGTAATGAAACTTTCGCTCTGCGGTGAGGTAATTGTCCAAAGGGAGGTGGGCATGCCCATCCCTTTCCCTGTGAAATGTTTACCTCCTTGCTACCGGCCACTTAGGGCACAGAGGGTAGTGGATTTTCTCTTTACTGGAGACAGACCTGGGTAAAATGAAGTGTGAGCTCTTGTACTGCAGATTGGAGTTCATTCCCCGGCATAAACTCGACAGCTCCCCGATATCGGAAAAGGATAAAGCCCGATGATCTCACATTCGAACTATCTCTGTTATAAATGACATCTTCCTGGTGTAAAGGGTGGACTGCTCAATGAAAACGCTCCTCAAACAACGCGGGGTTTAAATACAGCTGACACTGTGTTGCTGTTCCACGCCAAACTCGTGGGGCTGAGAATGACATGAGGCCGCCCAACTAACTGAGCGCTTCACACAGAACATTTCTGCAAACTGACAACATGACTCACATATTCAGTGTTTCACATGTTATAAACATAAATTTGGATTCAATGGATGTATGAACATTTGGAACATGAGGTATCGAACACTAGGACGCAGTACACGTCCTTCAGCCCCCGATGTCGTGCGATCCTTCAAACTACACTGAAATCAATCTAACCCTTCTTGCCAACATAACGCTCCATTTATTGATCATCCACCTTCCTATCTTAGAGTGTCTGTGATGTTTCGGCCTCTACCACCACTCCTGGCAGGATTTTCCACGCAACCGTAATTCTCTGTGTAATAACGTTCATCTCTGGCTTCCCCGCAATAACTCCCTCCAACCCGCTTAAATGATGGACCTTTGTATTGTCCATTTCACAGCTGGGTAAATGTCGCTGGTTATTTACTCCATCCATGGCTTTTGTCATATTGTACAACTCTAAAACGTCACCTCTCATCCCCCTTCGCTCCAAAGAGTGAAGCCACAGCTCGCTCAACCTTTCCTCACACGACATGCTCTGTAATAAAAGCATCCTCGACCGAAACGTGGTGTAATATTCTGAGTGTGGCCTAGCTAGGCTTTTACTGGGCTGCCACGTTACCTCGCCGCTCTTGAATTCAATCTTCAAGAAACCAAAACAAATTAAAGTAATTGGAATTAATGTAACACCCTGAAAACAAAACTTCACTCCACACCAGTGAATAATCTGTGAGAGCTATTGTTGGAGTGTTCCAGTTACAGAGTTTTCATCTTCTCACTCAAAGTCTGTGTCAGTGTAATTACCCAAACCAAGCGGGAGCTCTCATTGGAATTGAACCGGCCGGACGATTTAATTCGCACTGATAAGTACGATTGAAAATGTTTGACAGAGTGAGATGGAGTTACACGCACAAAATTCAGGTGGAACTCAGCGGGTCAGGCAGCATCTATGGAGAAGAACAAAGAGCCGACGTTTCAAGCCGAGACCCTTCATCAGGAATGACGTCAGATCCCACTATTGCTGTCTGACCTGCTGAGTTGCTCCAGCATTTTGTGTGTGTTACTCTGGATTACCAGCATGTGCAGAACCTTGTGGGGTTGATGGTGGAACGAGCCGGTTCAGCGGGGGTGGAGATAACTGAGGGAGAATTTGATGGAAATTTACAGGATAACAAAGGAAACACCATTCCTAGTTTAGGACGCGGGTGGAGCCTCAGCTGGCACGGAGTTCAGATATTTAGTCACAGATAAACAGTAAAGCGAAGAGAACATCACAGAACCGGAATCTGTCGGACTGGCGATGCAGGATTTCCACCGGAAAGTCGTTCATTCCTTTCCTCCCCCCCGATGCAGCTGGACACGAGGAGTTCTTCCAGCAGGTTATCTGTTGCTCCGAATTAGAACTGAGAACATGGAATTGTGACGAGCTCTTAAGGTTTATTCAATATGGCGTGTGCCTTTAAAAAGAGAGAGTGTGTGTATACTGATTTACAGAGAGAGAGAGAGAGAGAGAGAGAGAGAGAGAGAGAGGAGAGAGAGAGAGAGAGAGAGAGAGAGAGAGAGAGAGAGAGAGAGAGAGAGAGATACTTTATTCATCCCCATGGGGAAATTCAACATTTTTTTCCAATGTCCCATACACTTGTTGTAGCAAAACTAATTACATACAATACTTAACTCAGTAAAAGTATGATATGCATCTAAATCACTCTCTCAAAAAGCATTAATAATAGCTTTTAAAAAGTTCTTAAGTCCTGGCGTTTGAATTGTAAAGCCTAATGGCATTGGGGAGTATTGACCTCTTCATCCTGTCTGAAGAGCATTGCATCGATAGTAACCTGTCGCTGAAAACTGCTTCTCTGTCTCTGGATGGTGCTATGTAGAGGATGTTCAGGGTTTTCCATAATTGACCGTAGCCTACTCAGCGCCCTTCGCTCAGCTACCGATGTTAAACTCTCCAGTACTTTGCCCACGACAGAGCCCGCCTTCCTTACCAGCTTATTAAGACGTGAGGGCGTCCCTCTTCTTAATGCTTCCTCCCCAACACGCCACCACAAAGAAGAGGGCGCTCTCCACAACTGACCTATAGAACATCTTCAGCATCTCACTACAGACATTGAATGACGCCAACCTTCTAAGGAAGTACAGTCGACTCTGTGCCTTCCTGCACAAGGCATCTGTGTTGGCAGTCCAGTCTAGCTTCTCGTCTAACTGTACTCCCAGATACTTGTAGGTCTTAACCTGCTCCACACATTCTCCATTAATGATCACTGGCTCCATATGAGGCCTAGTTCTCCTAAAGTCCACCACCATCTCCTTGGTCTTGGTGATATTGAGACGCAGGTAGTTTGAGTTGCAACCATATCACAAAGTCCTGTATCAGTTTCCTATACTCCTCCTCCTGTCCATTCCTGACACACCCCCACTATGGCGTGTCATCAGCGAACTTCTGCACATGGCAGGACTCCGAGTTATATTGGAAGTCTGATGTGTACAGGGTGAACAGGACCGGAGAGAGTACGGGTTCTCTGCGGCGCTCCTGTGCTGCTGACCACCGTGTCAGACCTACAGTCTCCCAACCGCACATACTGAGGTCTATCTGTCAAGTAGTCCACTATCCAATCCACCATGTGAGAGTCTACTCCCATCTCCGTTAGTTTGTGCCTTAAGATCTTGGGCTGGATGGTGTTTAAGGCACTAGAGAAGTCAAGGAATGTAATCCTCACAGCACCACTGACCCCATCTAGGTGAGAGAGTGATTTGTGCAGCAAATACGTGATAGCATCCTCCACTTCCCACCTTCTCCTTATACGCAAACTGAAGAGGATCCCGGGAGTGCCTGGTTTGTGGCCTCAGATTCTGTATTATCAGCCGCTCCATGGTCGTCATCACGTGCGACGTCAAGGCAACAGGTCTGAAGTCATTCAACTCCTTTGGTTGTGGTTTCTTCGGTACCGGGACAATACAGGATGTTTTCCACTGTCTGGGTACTCTTCTCTGCTCCAGGCTCATGTTGAAGATGTGCTGTAGTGGTTCTCCCAGCTCAGTCGCACAGGCCCTCAGTAATCGTGGGGAAACTCCATCCGGTCCAGCCGCCTTGGCTGGTACAGATCTTCCTCAGTTGACCTTCCACCTGTGCAGCCGTAATCCTGGGCGTGGGCAAGGTCTCCTGTGAGTGGCTATCTCCTAGGAGATCTGGGCCTCATATGGAGCCAGTGATCATAAATGGAGAATGTGTGGAGCAGGTTAAGACCTACAAGTACCTGGGAGTACAGTTAGACGAGAAGCTAGACTGGACTGCCAACACAGATGCCTTGTGCAGGAAGGCACAGAGTCGACTGTACTTCCTTAGAAGGTGGCGTCATTCAATGTCTGCAGTGAGATGCTGAAGATGTTCTATAGGTCAGTTGTTGAGAGCGCCCTCTTCTTTGTGGTGGCGTGTTGGGGAGGAAGCATTAAGCAGAAGGGACGCCTCACGTCTTAATAAGCTGGTAAGGAAGGCGGGCTCTGTCGTGGGCATAGTACTGGAGAGTTTAACATCGGTAGCTGAGCGAAGGGCGCTGAGTAGGCTACTGTCAATTATGGAAAAACCCTGAACATCCTCTACATAGCACCATCCAGAGACAGAGAAGCAGTTTCAGCGACAGGTTACTGTCGATGCAATGCTCCTCAGACAGGATGAAGAGGTCAATACTCCCCAATGCCATTAGGGCTTTACAATTCAACTGCCAGGACTTAAGAACTTTTTTTAAAAGCTATTATTAATGCTTTTTGAGTTAGTGATTTAGATGCATATCATATTATTACTGAGTTAAGTATTGTATGTAATGAGTTTTTGCTACAACAAGTGTATGGGACATTGGAAAAAATGTTGAATTTCATTTC